>NC_133648.1:127060216-127360216 GCF_009905375.1 Apium graveolens
TGAGTTAGCTGGAAGCTTTATTTGACCCTAACATTGTTTCTTGGTTGTTGTTTTATGTTTTCTCTCAGGATCCTAGTAGTGGTAGTGACTCAGACTCAGAGATTAGCTTGACTGGTACCCCTGTGGACCCTATTCCACCCTCTCCAGAGGAGCCTGTATATGTTAGTTCAGACCCAGAGGAGGACCCTTCTGAGAGTAGTGAGATCCCTATGCAGATTTCACCTTTGAGGCCTGATTCAGAGACCCCTGCCCCTGAGCCATAGTCGGAGATGCCTAAGACTGTTCCTGTCAGTATTGGTGGCAAGTTAGCCCAGGACCGAGACTTTGTGTACTCCCGCATTCCTGAGCTGGGAGCTTTGGTAGATAGGTTGATTCGAGACTCTAGGCAGAGGACTTCAGTGGTGGTGGAGGAGTGGAGAGCTAGGATTCAGTTGGTGGAGCAGGTTTCCAGGAGGAGATTGGATGAGGGACCATCCACTAGTGATGCTGATGCTGAGGCCCGGAGGCTGCATAAGATCATTCGCTGGATGTTGGTTGTGTTGAGAGAGATCCTAGATGATTAGATGGGACTGTTGGTTGAGCCCGTAGATTATTGTTGTTATTTTCAGCGCCGGTAGGCTTTGGGATACTTGGTCAGATGCCGGGATCCTTTTTTTTCATTTATCTTGTTGTATTTCAGACCAGTGCAGTAGTAGTAGTAGTTGGAAGTTAGGGGTAGATGGGGGATATTTTCCAGTTTTTCCTCTGTTTAACCCTTCTATTTATTGTACCTTGTTTCAGAACCTTAAAATCCAGAATATTTCCTGTTAGATATATTTGATAATGTCATGGCTAATATGTTTTATGTTTAGCTTTCAGATCTTACTTGAACAGGATAAATCAGTACTTAACTGTTGATCAGTACTTATAGTGGAAGTCAGGACTTAAGGATATCAGTACATATATTATCAGGAGATAATCGTCAGAAGATAGATATCAGAACTTAAGTGCTGAAGGACAATCAGATAAGGACAGTAGCTGATTAAAGGAAAGAAGATCAAGATAAACATAAGAAGAGATATGCATGAAGAAGGAATTCTGTAAAGAATGGAATACTTGGAAGAAAAGATATCTGATTGATATATTTTAGGAAGCAGAATTATATTCCATATCAATTAGCGATTATCTTGTAACTGTGTAGTATATAAACACAGATATAGGGTTTACACTATAAGTGTTATCATTATTAGAGAAGATTATTCATTGTAACCCGAGCAGCTCTCGTGATATTTGTTCATCACTGAGAGGTAACAGTTCCATACTGTAACAGAGTTTATTGTTCAATAAAGTTTGTTTTCTGTTACTTAAGTTCTTAAAGTTCGATTTGAGTGTACTATACACTGTATTCACCCCCTCTACAGTGTGTGTGTGACCTAACAATTGGTATCAGAGCCTATCTGTTAACATACATACAGTTAAAGATCCAAACACAATCATGTCGGACACAGAAACTCCAACTAAGCCTACCAAAACTGAGGAACCACCAAAGACACAAATTCAGAGTCGGTATGAGACCATCAGAGTTCCCATACTGAGACCATCTGAATATCCCATATGGAAGGTAAGGATGACCATGTTCCTGGAAGCAACAGATCCAGAATACCTTGATAGAATCAAGGAAGGCCCTCATAAACCAACCAAACTCGCTGTTGCAGTTGCAGGTGAAGCAGCAAAGACCGTACCAAAGGAGAAGAGTAATTATACTGCTGAAGACATAGCATCAATTGCTAAGGATGCTAAGGTACGACACTTACTGCATAGTGCCATTGATAATGTAATGTCAAACAGGGTAATCAACTGCAAGACTGCTAAGGAGATATGGGATGCTCTGGAAACAAGGTGTCAGGGAACTGACACAATTAAGAAGAACAGGAAGACAATACTCACTCAAGAGTATGAACACTTTGACTCAAAGATTAATGAGTCATTGAATGATTTATATGATAGATTTGTCAAACTTTTGAATGATTTGTCATTGGTTGATAAAGAGTATGATCTTGAATATTCAAACCTTAAGTTCCTGTTAGCTCTTCCTGAATGCTGGGATTTGAAGGCAACGACAATAAGAGACAACTACAATCTTGATGAAATAACTCTTGACGAAATCTATGGAATGCTCAAGACTCATGAGCTGGAGATGGAACAAAGAAGCAAGAGGAAAGGAGGAAAGTCAAGGACAGTTGCTCTTAAGGCTGAAGAAGAATTCCCCAAAGTAGCTTCCTCAAAGAAAGACAAGGGAAAAGCTCTTTTCATAAAGTCTGATACCGAGTCATCAAGTTCTGAGAGTGATGATGACTCAGATTCTGAAAGCTTGCCTGAGACTGATGCTGATGAGGAGATGATGAAGCTGTGTGCTCTTATGGTGAAAGGAATCACAAAGATTGCATACAGGAAGTTCAGGAAGGGAAAAAAGTTTTCCAGGAAAGGCATAAGTTCTGATAAGAAGAATTTCAGAAGATCTGAAGGAAGAGGAGGAAAGTCTGACAGAGGAGATTACACTAATGTTAAATGCTATAACTGTGGTGAGAAAGGCCACATATCTCCTGACTGCAAGAAGGTAAAGGGTGACAAAGGCAAGGCTCTTGTCACAAAGCAGAAAAGCTGGACAGACACCTCAGACTCTGAAAGTGAGGAAAACTATGCATTGATGGCAAATGCTGATAAAGAAAGTGCTGAGAGCAGTTCTGAAGCTGCTGAAACAAAGGTACCTCAGACTACTTATGCTTTTCATACTGATGATATTAATGAGTTGAGGAGATATCTTAAAACCATGTTTGTTAGCTATAGAGATCAAACTTTAACATGTGAAAAAATTAACTTCTGAAAATCTTGCATTTAAGAAAAGAAATGATTTCTTAGAAAAAGAGTTAATCATGTTCCATCAAACTCAGAAGGATAGAGATGATGCTTTTTATGTTAGGAATGAAGTACTAAAATTAAATGAATCTCTAAAAACTGAGTTAGAAAAGGAAAGAGAGATTATCAGGACTTGGACTAACTCTGGCAAAACAACTCAAAATTTGCTAAGTAGTGGAAACTGGAAAGAGGGCTTAGGTTATGGAGAAGATAAGAAAGATAAAGGAACTGAAGAAATTAAGTCTGTTGATAAACAAAAGCCAAAGTTAAAACCTGTTAAGTTTGTAACTGTAAAGTCTGAAAATGAAAAATAAGAAGTTACAAAGAAATTAACTTCTGATAAACTAAAACAGGAAAAGACAGCTGAAGTGAACATAGGCTTAATGACAAAGAAGCAGCTTAAGCATAAGCTGAAAGATGTCAAGAATGCAAACAAGGTAAAATCACCTAGGAAAAATAGGAATGGAAAGGAAGGTGTGAATAAAAGCAATCATTATAAACCTGTTCCTGATGCTGCTAGGAAAACATGTCATAACTGTGGAAGTTCTAACCATCTGGCTTCTTTTTGCAGGAAGAATAAGAATATTAACTCCTTACCTTCAAAATCAGGAGTTAAGAGTCAGTCTGTTAGATACAAACCACAAAATCCTTGTTTTCATTGTGGTAGTTTATGGCATTCCATTTATACTTGTAAGGAATATCATAGTTTGTACTATGATTATTATCAAATAAAACCTTCTTTGAAGAAAGTTTCCATTGTTCCTTCTAGTGTAAATTCTGATTCAAAGTCTGATAGTGTAAGTTCTGATAAGAAAAATGTTAACATAAACTCTGATGCTAAATCCGCTGCAAATGTTAACAAACTTAATAAGGCCAAAGGATCCAAGCAAGTCTGGGTCCTTAAAATTAATAATTAGTGGTCTTTGTGATTGCAGGGCAACAGGAAAAATATTCTAGTTCTGGACAGTGGATGTTCAGGACATGTGACTGGAAATAAGGCCCTGCTATCAGACTTTGTGGAGAAAGCTGGCCCAAGTGTTTCTTATGGAGATGGCAACATTGGAAAAACATTGGGATATGGCAATATCAATCTTGGAAATGTCATAATTAAACAAGTAGCTCTAGTCTCAGGACTTAAACACAACCTACTGAGTATAAGTCAAATCTGTGACAGAGGTTATCATGTTGATTTCTTTGAAGAACACTGTGAAATAGTGAGTAAATCTAAAGGCAAAGTTGTTCTGAAAGGATACAGGCGTGGTAACATTTATGTAGCTAAGCTTTCAACAAGTACTGATGGTTCTGCAATCTGTCTGATGAGTAGAGCATCAATTGAAGAAAGCTGGAATTGGCATAAGAAACTCTCTCATTTAAATTTCAACAATATAAATGAACTTGTCAAGAAAGATCTTGTGAGAGGATTGCCAAACACAGTATTTGCTCCTGATGGTCTTTGTGATTCATGTCAGAAAGCCAAACAAAGAAAATCTTCATTCAAGAGCAAGACTGAATCATCAATTCTTGAGCCTTATCATCTAATACATGTTAATCTATTTGGTCCAGTAAATGTCATGTCTATTGCAAAGAAGAAGTATGCGTTGGTCATAGTGGATGAGTTCACCAGATACACATGGGTGTATTTCTTGCATACAAAAAGTGAAACTGCATCAACCTTGATTAATCATATCAAACATCTGGATAAAATGGTCAAAGACTCTGTGAAAGTTTTAAGGAGTGATAATGGCACTGAGTTCAAGAATTTGATAATGGAAGAGTTCTGTAAAAGCCATGGAATAAAGCAGGAATTTTCTGCTTCTGGAACTCCACAGCAAAATGGAGTTGTGGAAAGGAAGAATAGAACTCTCATTGAAGCTGCACGTACAATGCTTGAAGAAGCAAAGCTTCCAACCTATTTCTGGGCTGAAGCTGTGTAAACTGCTTGTTTTACTCAAAATGCAACACTTATTAACAAGCATGGAAAAACACCATATGAGATGGTGAAGAAAAAGAAGCCAAATCTGAAATATTTTCATGTATTTGGATGCAAGTGTTTTGTTCTCAAGACTCATCCTGAACAGCTATCAAAGTTTGATCTAAAAGCTGATGAAGGAATCTTTGTTGGATATCCACTTTCCACAAAAGCCTTCAGAGTCTATAATTTGAGAACAAAAGTGGTCATGGAATCTATCAATGTCTCTTTTGATGACAAAAAGATTACCGGTCTTGAAGATTTCATTGACCATGATCAGCTGAGATTTGAAAATGAAGACTCAAATTCTGATACAGAAAATCCTGACAGTCTAAGTCCTGATACTGTAAACTCTGATGTTATTGAAACTGTGGAGACTACGTCAAAGGAAGATGCACCTATGCAGGGGGAGCATACTCAAGATCCTACCACATCTCAAGAAACATCAGAACATGCATCTGGCTCTTCAAGTTCTGATAAGCCAAGTTCTGATAGTGCTGAAAATCTAAATACTGAAGAATCCAACTCAGAGAGCATAGTTTCAGGGGGAGCATCAGAAAATGAAAATGAAAATAGCATGGATCTTGGGGGAGCATCCAGTTCTAGAGAAAACCTTCCATCTGCAAGGAAGTGGACAAAATCACATACAACTGATTTGATAATTGGAAATCCTGATGCAGGTGTCAGAACTAGAACAGGTACTTCAAATGAATGTCTTTACAATTCTTTTCTCTCTCAGATTGAGCCAAAGAAAGTGGAAGAAGCTCTTTAAGATGCTGATTGGGTGCAAGCAATGCAGGAAGAGTTGAATGAATTTGAAAGAAACAAAGTCTGGACCCTAGTGCCAAGACCAAAGAATAGATCTGTTGTTGGTACAAAGTGGGTATTCAGAAACAAAACTGACAGTGATGGCATAATTACAAGAAATAAGGCAAGGCTGGTTGCAAAAGGATATTCTCAACAGGAGGGAATTGATTATGATGAAACATTTGCACCAGTTGCTAGGTTAGAAGCCATAAGGATATTCTTGGCTTATGCTGCTCACAAAAAGTTTACTGTCTTTCAAATGGATGTGAAAAGTGCTTTTCTCAATGGAGAATTGGAGGAAGAGGTATATGTTGAACAACCTCCAGGTTTTGTAGATACCAAACATCCAGATTATGTCTACATGCTTGACAAAGCACTTTATGGACTTAAGCAAGCTCCTAGAGCATGGTATGAGACTTTAGCTCAGTTTCTTCTGGAAAGTGGATTCAACCGAGGGACAATAGACAAAACACTGTTCTACCTCAACCATGGAAAGGACTTACTTCTGGTCCAGATATATGTTGATGATATCATTTTTGGATCTACAAATGACAAACTTTGCAAAAAGTTTACCAAACTAATGCAGTCAAGATATCAGATGAGTATGATGGGGGAACTTAGCTATTTTCTGGGCCTTCAAGTCAAGCAGAATGAGGAAGGCACTTTTATTTGTCACACCAAGTACACCAGAAACTTGCTGAAGAAATTTGGAATGCAAGATTGTTCAAGTGCATCCACTCCAATGGCCACTGCGACAAAACTGGATAAGGATACCGGTAAATCAGTAGATATTACTGACTACAAAGGTATGATTGGCTCTCTACTCTATCTAACTGCTAGTAGACCTGATATCATGTATGCTACCTGTCTTTGTGCAAGATTTCAAGTAGATCCAAGAGAACCTCACTTAACAGCTGTAAAAAGAATCTTTAAGTATCTTAAAGGAACAGCTGCTCTGGGATTATGGTATCCTAGAGAATCATATTTTAAACTAATAGGTTACTCAGATGCAGATTTTGCAGGTTGCAAAATTGACAGGAAAAGCACAAGTGGAAGCTGCCAATTTCTTGGAGGCAGATTGGTTTCTTGGTACAGCAAGAAACAAAAGTCAATTTCCACATCAACTGCAGAAGCAGAGTATATTGCTGCAGGAAGCTGTTGTGCACAGATTCTTTGGATGAAGAATCAGTTACTGGATTATGGGTTAACATATTTCAAAATCCCTATTTACTGTGATAATCAAAGTGCTATTGCTATGACAGGTAATCCAGTTCAACACTCAATGACAAAGCACATCAACATCAGCTACCACTTCATCAGGGAACATGTGGATGAAGGTACAGTGGAATTGCATTTTGTTCCCACAGATCAACAACTAGCAGATATCTTCACAAAACCACTGTGTGAAGCTACTTTTACAAGATTGGTAAATGAACTTGGAATGGTTTCAGGTTCTTTCTCTAAATCTGCTTAGTCTTGTTCTGTGTTATCAGACTTTATGCTCAGTATTTACAGAATTAATCTCATTGTGTATTCTGTGCTTAATTGATAAATGTCTTTAAGTACTGACTGTTGTCTGATATATGTTTCTAAACTCTGATAAGTGATATGTCTGTTCAAGTACCTATTCAATCCTATGAGGATAACTGTGCTAGATACTGACCTAGTAGTCTTCAATAAACAAATGATTCCATGTAAGAAGTAATTATTTAAGTGGAAACCCTATGACACTAGCACATTCTGATAATTGAGCTTAGTTAAGTTTACTTTGTATATCTTATTACTAAGTCACAAATTAGAATAATGCTACTCATCTGTTAAGTTCTGATACTAGTAAAACTGCTGAATGTACTAAGTGCTGATAAACCTCACTTATCAAAAGAAAAAGCAAAAAGATCAAAGAATAAAATCAGGTACTCCTTTGAGATCTAGAGTAAAAATGTGGAAGGGACGACCCAAGTGCATTGCTGGTATTAAGTAGATATGCATTAGAAAAGCAAAATATTTTCTTGGTGACTTTTCACACTCTATGATTACTGGAGAAATACTCCGATAATAGCATAAATTCTGATAAACAGTCGTGACTCACTTACACTGAGAAGCCACTGTAAAATAGAATTTCAAAAGATGCATAAAATTAGCACAAAACAGTTGAGGTGGACTCAAGCATGAACTCATTCATCAGTAGGTTTCAGGACAATGACAGCTCTTTAGCAAAATTTTAGTTATGCCTTATTTCTAAGATGTACTGAAGTGAATCAGACTTTACTCTTTGTCTGTTATTTAGCTTAATGCACACACTAATCACTCCATCTGAATGATGAAAATTTCTGTGGTGGTCTATGTTATTTTAGATAAACAGTCATTGTGTCATTATTGCACAAATTCTGAGGACAAGTTCTAGTTACACGTTCTGATGATTAAGTTCTGAAGTCTATAACTCAGAACTTGTATGAGGATTTACTGAGATGGGCATTCCTTTTTCGAGTTAAGAAATTATGTTCTGATGACTGTTAAGTTCTGGTATAGGTCTAAGTTCTGATTTCTCAGTCTAATCCTTTACTTGGCTTATCTGTGAATAAAAATTGATAACAGTCTCAGTTCGAACTAGAATATGTAGAAGTGGAAGATTAATAGTCACTATGATTAGGATTAATGGTATTCGTACTTGAACAGTCCACTGTTTCTTGTTTCTTGTGCGGTTTAAACCATGATTCCTCTTTCCAATGAATGTTATTCTTTTTCAAAGTCTAGGGAGACGAGGTAGAATTAATTCTATCTGTCAGCATTCAATTTCTTTGCGTCTCCTGGCATTCTCTTGCCTATATAAGCAGCCACTTCACATCAGTCTTTCCATCAAATTCTTCTCACACACTTATCTTCATACTTCTTCTTTCAAAAACACAATGGTCAGATACAACATGTTTTTGAACTACCAAAACTTCAATATGGAGCTAAGTTGTGCCGAGTGGCAGCAGGAATGGCATGTCACAACCATTCCTGAGGAGATATGGGACTCTGTCCCACAGGAGGTACTGACACACCTTCTGTTCTTCTATATGGACTACCATCACCATCTGGAGTGATTGGAGGAGGAAAGGCTGGAAGCTCTCCGCCAGCAAGAGCGAATCATCCGACTCGCCATTCTGTTTGTCGAGAGTAGGAAGAAGAAGATGACTTAATCTCGTCTTCTTCCTGTTTTTCTTCATCATCAGCTTTGTCAGGCTTCTTAGCTAGGACTCAGGCTGTTGATGTTAGAATTAGAAGCTTAGGGAAAATCTTGTATAAGTATTGATGTAATTTTCATTTCATAAATGTATTGTCTTGATATATCAATGAAAGTTGTTTTTCCTTCAAGATTTTGTCTCTGAGTTATTTTATCTTGTATTGATAAATCCTGATTGATATTCTGATGACCATATAAATTTTGTTTTATATTAAGTTCTGATTCATTTTCAGCACTTACTTATCTAATTTATCTTGCTCATTTTCATGTGATGTATTTTCAGAATATCAATGATGCAGTGAAAAATAATTCAATCAGTGCTAACGGTTTAAATTTTGAATTAAAACTGTTTCTCTTGATAAAAGGAACGGTTTTTCCTTGAAACTAGGCAACTGGGTAAGTAATGATTCCTGTTTTCTCGAGCCCAGTAACTGTCCGTTATTACTGCATGTCTGACAGGTGTCCAACGGTAACATTTTTGTTCAGAGTATAAGTACAACAGAGAGAAGATTTCTTTAATCTTTTATTTTCTTTATATTTCATCTCTCTCCTTACTTTTACTCTCTTTCTCTTTCTTTCTCACGTTGGTTTTTCATACAGACATTATCTCAAACACCTAACAGGCATACTTGAATCTCAATTTTTTTTCACATGGCACCAAAGGATTTAATCATTGATGGAGCTAAGTTTGTCCCCAACAACTATGCTGCAGTTCTTGATCACACTGAAGCTCCATCTGAATTGTACTTTGTGCAAGATCTTCTTGCACATAGTGAGGTTGGGTATGCATTAACACAGCCTGAATTCTTTTCAAGCCAACAAGTTCTGAGGTTTTGGAGGACTGGACTTTTTGATGATGGTGGTCAACGTGAAACTCCCAGTATTATCTTCCAAGTGGGTGATTCATCATTTGTAGTCACTCCTGGTACAATACGCAGGGCTTTACATCTTCCAGAAGATTGTACTTTCTCAATTCCAGAGGACCCAGCCCTTCGGAAGTTAATGGCTGAATTGGGATATGAAAAGAGTCTGACGAAACTTGGACAGTTGAAACGGGCTAATATCAGAAGAGAATGGAGTTTCTTCTTTGATTGCATCACAAAAGCTTTTGGAAACAAATGTTCAAATTTTGATGTTATCCCAATTCTGAGTCAGCACATAGGGTATGCTATTATTCATCAAACTCATTTTGATTTTGCAACTGGAATAATTGGTTGTATTGGGGATAGGATGACAGAGGATCGAGATGTTGTTTATTTTGCTAGATTCTGTCAACTTATTTACACTTACTGTACTGATGAACCTCATTTAGTCAGCACTCAAACCCCCACCTTTTAAGGTTGCAAAACGATACTTTAATGACCTGGTAAATGCTGATACTAAAAAAAAAGTGGTTAGACCATTACAGATTCCTAAGTCTGTAAAACAGATCCTGGTAAATGCTGATCCTGATACTTATAGATCTGTTTACTCTGATGTCCAACCAACTCCAAACACCCAAAATCCATCAACCTCAGTACCTACCTCTCATTCTACTCAACCTACCCTCAGAACATATCTCAAATCCTATCTCTCAACTTCACAGACTGCTCGACCTTCATCTTCAGCACCTACTGTGAAACCTTCATCTTCCAAGCCAAAGAGGACAAAGAATGTTCCTCAAACATCTTAAAAGAGAAGGAGGATTGCATTGATCGATGAATCTGATTCTGAGGAACCGGTTCCTGCTAGAGAACCTGTTGTATCTGAAGCTGAGAAAGAGATTTCTCAGAAGGATTCTGAAATTGGGGGTTCTAGGCTTCTCAAGAGGCTTAGACGAATGATAGTTCCTGAAACTCCCAAGGAATCCAAATCAACAAGGAAGTACAAGAAACAGAGGGCATAAAGGCCAGTTTCAGATGATGAAGAGGAAGCAACTAAGGAAGGGGATCAGGAATCTCTGATCTCACAAAACAAGGAATTTGCTCCAGTCACTTCTTCTCCATCAACTCCATCTCAGGAAGCTGTATCTGACAAGGCTAACTCACCATCTGTGTCTCTTGTTGATCGAGGCACAAGTGCTGATATTGATGTTCAACACTTAGTTGTGTCTGAAGTATTTCTCTTAGAAGCTCCAACAACAAATAATCCTTCCACAACACCTGTTACTGATGCTGTTCAAACTCCAGAGTTATCAACAACACCTTCTCTGCATCAAGATGCTGATGATCAGACTTTAGGTGAGCATTAGGATATGGCTGTTGATCAGAACTTAGTATCAGATCAGCAATTAGAGGATGCTAAAGCCTCCATTGCTACTCACACTGTTGTCTTATCAGAAGATACTGATTCTTTAAGTTCTGATGCTGCAAATGCTGGAGATACTGGTAATGCTGCTCCAACTATAGATGCTGATGAAGCAGGTCCTTCAGGACATACTCCTCAACAGACTCTTCCTAAGTCTGAACTGGTAAAGGAGTTTGTTATCGGGGATGCACCAGTACCTTGGAGTGAAACTCCTGCAGGTCAGGAGTGGACTAAGGAATGGAACTCAGTTTCATGTGTTCCAACTGCAATACATCTTGCTGAGCACTTGACTAAAGCTGATGAAATGTTAAATTCTGATGATTTAAAAACCCAGCTTAGAGTCACTGCATTGAGTATTAAACATCTACAAGGTCTTCATTCAACTACTCATGCAGAGCTACACAAGATTCAGGAGAACTTTATCAAACAAGAACAAGTTTGGAAAATTGATAAGAAAAAGTTCTTTCAACCTACCATTGACAGGATTGCTTATATTGAGAAAACTCAAGAGAAACAACAAGCTCAGATTGATGACATTCTGACAAATCAAGCTTCTCAGCAATCGCAACTTACTGAAATCCAATCCTCAGTGGAATTACTTATCTCTCTTTTACTACCTGCTGATGCCAAAAAGGGGGAGAAGGTAATTAAGTCCAAATGCAACACTAACAAGACACTGCAAGGAAAGGATGATGGAAATGATGATCAAGGATACTCTGGAATGGGTAGCGGTCTTAGTCAAGGTAGAAGGTTTACATCAAGACAAGCTAGTCACAGGACAAGTTCTGATACTGGGAAAAGAATAAGTTCTGCTGCTGGTAAAAGGATAAGTTCTGATGAACTTCTAGATCTTGATGAGGAAATGTCAAGACAGTTATTTCTTCAAGAAAATCCAGGAATGGACTTGGAAAGTTTAAAGGAAGAAGAAGCCAGACTTAAATCAGAGAAAGTCACATCTAAATCTGAAGCTTCTGGTAAAAAGTCACTTCCAAAACTCAAAGGCACTGTGATCAAAGAAAGGACACATACTGAAGCAACGTTGGCTAGATCACAACCACAGATAGATCCAAGATCCAAGGGTAAAGAAAAGGTTGGTGAACCTATTAAGGTTTATGTACCTCCTGAGGAAGAAGAAATTACTGATGAAAAAGATGATCTTGCTCTGACTTCAAGAAAAGTTCTTAAAACAACCTCTGACATGGCTCAAGTTGTTCAGAGTCAACAAAATTGTAAGTTCTGATATTCAGAAGAAGCAAGTAACCTCTGACAGAGCTCAAGTTAACTTGAAATCAGAAAATAGATCAAAGACACTCCTACCAAGATTCACTAAAGCAAAACAGACTCAATCTTTGAAGACTACTGCAAGTGGTTTTGAAGCATGAGTAGTTACTGGAAAGGAAGCTAGAGATAAAACTGGATTGGGAAGTGCTGGTGAAAGAAGAGTACACAACACTACCAATGATCCAACTTCCTTGAGTGAACCAGGTATTGGAGCAACTTCTGAGAGATTGAATCAACTGGAATCTGTACAGATGGTTTACCATACCTACTTGAAAGAATACATCATGTTGTATTTCATGACAGATGGTAGGGTTTATCATATAAGACAAAATGTCATTCCATTGAAGTATTTTGAAGAATTGGAGCATGTACTTTTCTTACTTCAAGTGGATGACAGAATAACAGAGACTGCTGCAAACTACTTAAAAGAACAGATTCAGAGACAGAAAAGGCTTTATTCTATTAAGTCTGACAGCATATATGTTCCAAAGTACAGAGATCACAATGGTGATATTATTGATATGAAGCCTAATACTGCACAGATCAGAACATATCTTGGTATTAAGGGACTTGAATTCAATCTAGAGTCTGACAAAGTTTATGTCATAAGACTAGATCAGGAGTTGAGAAAAGCAAAGATCAATGATCTCAGAGCTGCAATCTTTCAAACTGGTGAAGATACTGCAGAGCTTAAAGATGTCAAAAGGAGAATGATTGATGAACTCAGATATGCTGAGAAATGTTTGTTGAAGAACTATCTCAGAACAACTCCTGACATCAGAGAGATCAGAAAATGATGAAGCCAAGTCGAAGATCTACAACTGCTTAAATTCTGATATTTATACAGACTGAAGTTGTTATCAGAAGTTGAAATTGGTAAAAGCTTTAAGGACTGTAAGTTGTAGTTATCTAGTCTAATTCTCATGCATTTGTACTTAATGTTTTTGACATCATCAAATATCTGTTAAACTTGTATATTATGTTAATTTACAAGTTGGGGGAGATTGTTAGATATATTTGATAATGTCATGGCTAATATGTTTTATGTTTAGCTTTCAGATCTTACTTGAACAGGATAAATCAGTACTTAACTGTTGATCAGTACTTATACTGAAAGTCAGGACTTAAGGATATCAGTACATATGTTATCAGGAGATAATCGTCAGAAGATAGATATCAGAACTTAAGTGCTGAAGGACAATCAGATAAGGACAGTAGCTGATTAAAGGAAAGAAGATCAAGATAAACATAAGAAGAGATATGCATGAAGAAGGAATTCTGTAAAGAATGGAATACTTGGAAGAAAAGATATCTGATTGATATATTTTAGGAAGCAGAATTATATTCCATATCAATTAGCGATTATCTTGTAACTGTGTAGTATATAAACACAGATATAGGGTTTACACTATAAGTGTTATCATTATTAGAGAAGATTATTCATTGTAACCCGAGCAGCTCTCGTGATATTTGTTCATCACTGAGAGGTAACAGTTCCATACTGTAACAGAGTTTATTGTTCAATAAAGTTTGTTTTCTTTTACTTAAGTTCTTAAAGTTCGATTTGAGTGTACTATACACTGTATTCACCCCCTCTACAGTGTGTGTGTGACCTAACATTTCCTATGTAACCCTTGATTTAAATAAATCTATTATCTTGCTTTCCTTTCTGCACCTTGTTTATCTTATAAACTGTTCTCAATGTCATGTTTAAATACAGCTATGTTTTCGTACAACCATGTCTAAAGATCGTAAAACCCTATTCCGTGCCATGATAAAACAACACTGATATGAGAATTATGTAGTAATAGGATTGCATGTGCAAATTGGGTAAAACTTAAAACCCACAAAAGAGATTTCATAAAAAAATTATTGTTATATATGCCATGCCATCGTATTGCTAAATAATTGCTCAATCAGGTTTATAAGAAATGGCCAACTCACCAGATCACCAAGAAGAAATTCCCACCCAAGACCCAAAAATAAACCCAGAAACCACTTTGATGAGCAGACTTGCTCAGCTTTTGCAACAACCTGTGGCCCCAAAAGTTGGAAATTTCAAGCACTTTCAATCTGTTCACCCTCCAGAGTTCTTAGTTTTGCCAGATCCGATTAAAGCACAGTCGTGGTTGAGAGAGATGGAAAAAGCCTTTGAGCTAGCCGAAGTTAAGGACGATAAGAAAGCTCAGTACGCAAGTTATTATTTGAGAGATGAAGCAAGTTTCTGGTGGGAGTCTTATAAGGCGTTGTTGGAAGGCAAAGACTTATCTTGGGAGAAGTTCACTGAGATGTTTCTGGAAAAATATTTGCCAAGTTATATGCAAGATAAGTTGGAGATGAAATTTTTGGATCTTAGACAGGAGGAAATGTCGGTAGCAGAATATGAGGTGAAGTTTTCAGAGTTGGCAAGGTTCGTGCCAGAGTACGTGAATACTGAAGTAAAGAAGGCTAAGAGGTTCCAGCAGGGACTTAAGCCGTGGATTAGGAGTCAAATAGCAATGTTGGAGATCAAGAACTATGCTGCTTTGGTTCAGAAGGCAATGATAGTGGAAGGTGAGCGGGAAGCTGCTCGAAGAGAAAATGAAGGAAGAAAGAGGAAGTTTGAAAGCTCTGAGCAAGAGCAAGGAAGTTCAAAGTTCAGAGGAAAGTTTGGAAAGAATGGTGGAGGTCAGAACAAAAAGTTCCAGAGGTTTAGACCCGGGAATGGAGCTCAGAAGAACCGTTTCCAGAAAGCTGGACAACCGGGAAAGGAAAGCAGACCCCAGATGCAAGAATGCAGGAACTGTGGAAAGAGACATCCGGGGAGGTGTAATAAGCTGGATATAACATGTTTTAAGTGCAACCAGAAGGGGCATTATTCTTCGAAATGTTCAAATGAAATAAGGAAGCCTGATTTGGCATGTTTCAAGTGTGGCAAGGTAGGCCATATGGCTAGAAATTGCAAGGAGCCTGTGCAGAAGGCTAATATTCTCAGAATTGCTGGACCGCCGTCTCTCCCAGCACCATCAGCTCAACCCAGAGCTAGGACCTTTAACATGAATGAAAGATGCGGTGCAAGATGTGGATGTGGTAGCAGGTATGCTTGTTATAAACTCAGTAGAAGTAAAAGTTTTGATGGATTCTGGAGCAACCAGATCTTTTATTTCTGAAAGCATTCTTGATAAGTTAAATTGTGTTGCGTACCCTCTAGAGCCTAATTTGATTATAGAGGTAGCCAATCAAGAGAAAGTTCTTGTTAATAAGTTTTGTCCTGGCTGTGATATGTCTATAGAAGATCGGCACTTTTCTGCTGACTTAATTCCTTTTAAGTTAGGAGAATTTGAGGTTATTCTAGGAATGGATTGGTTGTCAAATCATGAGGCGCAAATAGAGTGTAAAAGTAAGAAAGTGAAGTTAAAAACCAAGGATGATGAGGAAGTGATATTTAAAGGAAGGAGGCGAGAAAAGAAATTTCTAACGGTTATTGAGGCGAGAAGATTAATGTGTCAAGGATGCGAGGTTTATTTGGCTCATGTCGTGGACGTGGAGAAAGAATCT
The DNA here is from genome assembly GCF_009905375.1 of Apium graveolens. Taxonomy (NCBI): domain Eukaryota; kingdom Viridiplantae; phylum Streptophyta; class Magnoliopsida; order Apiales; family Apiaceae; genus Apium; species Apium graveolens. The sequence goes on from NC_133648.1 coordinate 127,076,218, forward strand.
GTAAAGATCGACGATATTCCGGTAGTAAGAGATTTTCCGAACGTGTTTCCTGATGAATTGCCTGGACTACCTCCAGATAGAGAGATCGAGTTTACGATTGAATTGGCTCCTGGTACGGAACCAGTGTCGAAAGCTCCCTATCGCATGGCGCCGGTTGAAATGAAGGAATTAGCAGCTCAGTTGCAAGAGTTGTTGGACAAAGGAGTAATCCGACCGAGTGTATCCCCGTGGGGCGCACCGGTGTTGTTTGTAAAGAAGAAGGATGGAAGTATGCGATTGTGTATCAATTACCGTGAGCTGAATAAGTTGACAATCAAGAATAAGTACCCTCTACCGCGGAACGATGACTTGTTTGACCAATTAAAAGGAGCTTCGTGCTTTTCAAAGATTGATTTAAGATCTGGGTATCATCAACTAAAGATCAAAGCGGAAGATATACCCAAGACAGCGTTCCGAACAAGATACGGACATTATGAGTTTTTGGTGATGGCATTTGGCTTGACGAATGCGCCAGCTGCATTTATGGATCTTATGAACAGAGTGTTCAAGTAGTATTTGGACAAGTTCGTGATTGTTTTTATCGACGATATACTGATTTATTACAAAACGGAGGAAGATCATAAGGAGCATTTGAGGATTTCCTTGGAAATTCTGCGAAAAGAGAAGCTGTATGCAAAATTTTCAAAGTGTGAAATTTGGCTAAAAAAAGTGCAATTTCTTGGTCATGTAGTTAATAAAGAAGGAATTAAAGTGGATCCAGCCAAGATAGAAGCTGTAATGAATTGGGAAAGGCCCAAAACTTCGACGGAAGTCAGAAGTTTTCTGGGATTAGCCGGATACTATAGAAGATTTGTGCAAGATTTCTCAAAGATTGCCATTCCATTGACAAAATTGATAAGAAAGAATGAGAAGTTCGTTTGGACAGAAAAGTGTGAGGAAAGTTTTCAAGAATTAAAGAAGAGGTTGGTAACCGCCCCTGTGTTGGTATTACTAGATGATAAAGGTGAATTTGTGATATTCAGTGATGCTTCCTATAAAGGACTTGGATGCGTGTTAATGCAACACGGGAAGGTAATAGCATACGCGTCAAGGCAACTCAAACCGCATGAGTAAAAGTATCCAACGCACGATTTGGAATTGGCAACAATTGTATTTGCCCTTAAGATTTGGAGGCATTATTTGTACGGGGAAAAGTGCGAGATTTATACGGACCATAAGAGCTTAAAGTATATCTTTACTCAGAAAGAACTAAATATGCGATAAAGAAGGTGGTTGAATTTGATCAAAGATTATGATTGTGCGATAAACTATCATCCTGGAAAGGCAAATGTGGTAGCTGATGCTTTAAGTCGAAAGGAAAAGTTGAATATGTTAACGTCATCAGAAGAATTAATCAAGGACTTTGAAAAGATGGAAATAGTGGTGCAAACTCCAGAATATGGAGGTGAAGCCATTTATGCAATACGGTTTCAACCTGAAATTTTGGAAAAGATTAGATGCTGTCAAGAGCAAGTGATGAATCGCGAAAGGAATAAGTTGACGGGAGAAGAAATTAAAGCTCAAAAGGATGGAAAAGGGATATACTGTGTTAACTCACGTATTTGGATACCTGATGTTGTGGAACTAAAGCATTTGATTTTGCAAGAAGCGCATAACTCGAGATTTTCAATTCACCCTGGGAGTACAAAGATGTACCAGGATTTGAAAGAAAATTTTTGGTGGCCAAACATGAAAAAGGAAATTGCGGAATGGATAAGCAAATGTTACACGTGCCAAAGAGTTAAAGCGGAACATCAAAGGCCAAGTGGATTGCTTCAGCCACTGGGCATACCTGAATGGAAATGGGAACATATCGCGATGGATTTCGTGGTAGGATTACCTAAAACCAAGTCTAATCATGATGCGATTTGGGTGGTAATTGATCGATTGACAAAGTCAGCACATTTCTTGCCGATAAACGAAAGGTTTTCATTAGAAAAGCTGGTCAAATTGTATCTGGATGAAATCGTGATGCGTCATGGAGTTCTTGTATCTATCGTATCTGATAGAGATCCAAGGTTTAATTCGAGATTTTAGCGACAATTCCATGATCATTTGGGAACGAAATTGAAAATGAGTACAGCATATCATCCGCAGAAAGACGGACAAAGTGAAAGGACAATTCAGACAATTGAGGATATGTTGCGAACCTGCGCAACAGATTTCAAAGGAAATTGGGACGATCATTTGCCCTTAGTTGAGTTTTCCTACAACAACAGTTATCACGCAAGTATTGGCATGCCGCCTTATGAAGCGTTGTATGGAAGAAAGTGTAGATCCCCTACTTATTGGGATGAAGTTGGTGAGCGCAAGTTAATTGGCCCCGAGCTAGTGCAGCAAACGAAGGAAAAAGTTGAAATGATACGAAAGATTAATTGCAGTCCAAGACCGACAGTCAAAGTACGCGAATCAAGAGCGGAAAGATGTGCAATTCGAAACTGGAGACAAGGTCTTGTTGAAGATATCTCCTTGGAAAGGTTTAACTCGATTTGGAAAGAAAGGAAAGCTGAGTCCAAGGTACATTGGACCATTTGAAGTATTGCGACAAGTTGGGAAAGTAGCGTATGAATAAGCGCTACCGCTGCAAATGCAACATCTGCACAATGTGTTTCATGTATCTCTCCTGAAGAAGTATAATGCTGATGCGAGCCATGTGATGGCGTTGGAACCAGTAGAAATCCAACCAAATTTATCCTATATAGAACAACCAGTGCGAATTTTGGATCGAAAAGAAAGGACGCTTAGAAATAAAGTTGTACCTCTAGTTAGAGTGTTGTGGAGAAATCCACTAGTCGAGGAATCGACTTGGGAATTAGAAAGCGAAATAAAAGAAAAGTATCCCCATCTATTTGCTTAGATTAGATTCTGGGGACAGAATCCTTTTAAGGAGGGTAGATTGTAACGACCGAGAATTTTGCGTCGTAATTAAGAAAGTAAAGTATGTGTTATGTGATGAGATTATGTGATTAAACGGTGATTATTTGTCTTATCTGTATACTAGAGTTAAGGAGCGTGGATAAAAACGTTCCAATTTAAAGAGTCAGCTTAGAAGTTAAGCTGTGTTGTCGGGCCGTCAGGTAGAACGGAACCCGTTCCATTAAAGAGTTAAAGAATATATAAAAGGGGAATTATGTGTGATTGAATGAAATTAATGTGTCAGTAAAGTGTTTTGTCCTAAGTGACGTGTCAGTCGATAATGATAATGAGAAGCGTAATCGAAACGCTGAGCGTCGGGCCGTCAGGCTGAACGTGACCCGGTACGCGTAAAAGAGGATAAAGATTTAAGAGTGATATATTCTATGATCAGACCTAAGTCGTTATATGATCGTATATGTTTGATTGCTTGCCTGTGTGCATGACTGTATGATCTGTGTCAATTTTTGTTAATTTTAAAGGAATTATGTGATTTAAGTTAAGGTTTAATTAACCTTCGTGCATTTTTATAAAATCATCTGAGATGGATAAAAACATGGGATTTGTTCAGATATCTTCGTAGAGGTCTTAGAGACTTTTTAAAAATGATAAGTGAATTTAATTGTTGATCTTTGCATTTTTAAATCGATTTTATGTGGAAAAGGTATTTATTAAAGCGAGTTTGCGAAATTCATATAAAATCAACCGCTCGCTCAAATTCTTATTATGAGTAATGGATAAAAAGCTAATTTCGAGGCCTACACGTTAAAAATGTCATTTTCAATAATTCTTGACTTTCCGAGAGAGAAATATTTTTATTTTGAATTTCGTTGCAATTAAGTAAAAAGAGAAAGAAAATGCAAACTAAAAAGGGAGTTATTAGATTACTATTTTGCCCTTAATCTTGGTGGAGTATAAATACTCCCTTCCTTCCTCATTTTCTTCTTCCTGCCGAACACTCACTCTTTTCTCTCTTCTTTTTCTCTTCTCTCTCTCGGACACTCTCTCTCTCGGCTCTCTCCCCATCTCTTTTCTCTCTCTTGCATGCAATAACAAATAATCATCCAAATTCAAAGATATAACCATCTATAGCTTCCATTTTCGGTATACTTCTTAGATTTCACTTGCATGTAAGTGTTTGTATAAGTGTTTATGGTTCCATCTCTATGGTTATGTTCAAGGAAATATAATATCTTGATATATGATCATAAGAGTAGATTCAAGTGATTTTATGGTTTAAAACTCAAGAGGAGACCCGTTATGGGCACTCTCAAGTTCGACCACCACCAGCCATGATCCAAAGGAGGGCCGGTGGTTTTTTCATGATGTGATTTTTGGATTTTAATGTTGCATGTTATGGTTTCTTGAAAGCTTGAAAAAGGGTTTTGTTTCTTTTGTTGAAAATTGAGTATGTGATTGGTAAAATGATTTCCTTGATTGTAAAATGAATGTGTGCATGTGATTGTTGCTTAGAAAATCAAAATTGATGATTTGCATATGAGTTTTTGCTTCGACTTTATGCTAATAAAAAGGGAAATTGAATTTTGTGACTTGATCTTGGTATGAACTAAGCTTAATTAGTAGGGAATAGAGTTGCATGTTGATTTAAAAGAGGAGTTAGTGATGCATGTCAATGTTTGGTTCTTGGATTGTGAATTTTGAATGTTTGCCGAATGGAAAATGGGTTTAAAAGAGATTGATTTGTGATTAAGTGAATGCATGCATTGAATAATTTGATTAAGGTTGAGTCATTAGGTGATGTTTGGCTTTGTGCTTCGGAAATCTTGATAAAAATGAGTTAAATGACTAAGTTAAGGCTTAAAACAAGTTGAAAATGTGATATAGGACTTTGCATGTCAAGATTGATCTTTGTATGTGTGTTTTCTTGATAAACCCGAATGGGTTGAATCTTTAAAGTGGTTTGTTGTGAGTAGACTTGATTAAAGTAATGATGGATGGTGATTAGATTAATAAGGAATGAATTATTGTCGCATGCTAAGTTTAGGTTCGAATTTTTGAGTTAATAAGAAAGGAAATTGAATTGGGTGAGATAATCTTGGTAAACACTAAGTTTGTATGATTTAAAAGCAATTGCATGATAGTTTTAAAGGATATCAATGAGTGCATGCTAGTAATTAGTCTTTGAGTTGAAAATTATGTTCTTGCCGAATGAAAACAAGATAAAAAGGGGATAACTTGGTGATTAAGTGTATGCATGTTGATTTGATGGATTGACTAAGTTGAAATCACTAAGTAGTGCATGGTTTGGTGACTTAATAAATGGAATGATTTAATAGGGGATTACAACAAGAAAGAAATGTGGTATATAACCTTGCATGTCAAAATCTATTTTTGCATGTTTGATTCTTGATTGTGATAAGTGTTAAGGCCGAATAGGCCATAAGAAATAAAGGTCAAAACTTGATTTTGGTAATTTAAAGAATGATTGAGTGTTATATGTGAAAATCTTTGATTTTGCTTGATTGGATTGTTGTTTTGGTTCGAAATAAGGAATAAAAGAAAAGGGAATTAAGTCGATTGATATAAGTGATAGTATGCACGTAAATGTTTGGTTGTAAATGGGTCTAGTACTCGTAAAAGAGTCGTGTTAGTTTGATTTGAGAAATAGCCAAGGTCAAGCGAGTACGCTTTGATTGCTAGGTATATAAGGATATAAAAACTACGAGAAAGGATTGTGTTATGTGTTATGTGCTTATGTGTATAAGCTATACTCGTATAGTTCGAGTCAAGAATATAATCGAGTTATCGTATAGAGTGATCGTTCCGGGAACGAGAGTTGGGAATCTAATTAAGATTTTGGTTTTCATTGTAGATTCGGAGCGTGAGGGCATTCGAGCTAGGAAAGGGAAAAGTATACTAGGTGGCAGTAGTTCAACCTGCAGGAAAGCAATTTCAGGAAAGTAACTCTGATTACTTGTGTAAATGATTATAAAGGAAATATTGTTCATACCATGTAGAGTATGGAACTGTTAAAGTATAAAACCCTTGCTTTATGAAATCCTGATATTGATTTGAAGTACCCTTTGTTCTTGATAACCTGTTATTGATAATCCTATTAATTTCACCCGTTGATAATCTGCCTTTCTGTTTAAGATTCCTATAATGCCATGAATCATATTGAACCTTTAAATTATCTTGGATAACTCTGTTAATGATACCCTGTTTCTCTTGATCGCCCTAATGATCCCTAAGTTATTTCTGATCCTTCAAATTTAGTGCCTTGTTATCCTTGATACATAATTCTTGAGAATTGTTCTTTGCGTATCTTTGATTCACTCCCTGAACTTTGTTTCTTTAAAATCTGAATTAAGAATGAGTTTCAACTTGAAAGAGTCCGAATGATTTCAAAGGCTTGGTAATGATAAAATGAATTTTAGAAAACCTATTGTTTTCCAACTCAAGGTTTTCCAAATGAAATCCTGATGGATTGGATTGAGACGTAAGAGGCTAGTGGGACTAGTCCAGTCATGGTAAGAGGCTAGTGGGACTAGTCCAATTTAAGGCTGAAATTATGCCGAATGGTACCTTAAAGACCGGAATGGAGGTCGATACGGGCTGATCACCCGTATATAATGAAATGGAAAGATAAGTGATCCAATCAAGGGTTCTAAATGATTATTTAAAAAAGGGAACTGAAACTTTTATTCAGTAAATTGATTTTTGAAAATGAAAATGGTTTATACTGTTTTGAAAAGAGTTGATTATGTTATTGTGGAGTTTAAAGCTCAGAACCCTATCCCTGAAATTGTTGATCATATGAATGATTCTATATCTTGAATACTGTTGCTTTCCTCTATCGAAAGATCTATTTTGATCCTATAATGAATTGTGATGAATGTCGGCTTTTGTCCTGCTTCGAGCTTTGTTTCTTGAAAGCCCAACTATTCTTCGGATACCCTTTCCTTATCTCAAAGAAAATAAAAAAATAAATATATGGAAATCTGCCACCTAGATTAGCTAAAATAGAATGCCCTAGTTTGTTCAAAGTATATTGAGAATTGATATTGTAGAACTGCTATATAGTTACTTGCTGAGTTTTCTACTCACTTGTTTTGTCTTAATCTAACCATGGCAGTTAAGCAAGAAGATGGCCAGGCTTAGGCGCACTGCTCGTAAGAGCGTACCTGGTGGTCCCTACCGTGTTGAGGGCTTCCAGTTGCCAGAGCAGGTAGTACAGGTTATGAGTGAGCTCGCGCCTAGAAAGTGGTGTTTAAAGATACAATGGGTTATCTGTCGGTTCCCAGCCGGAATCGATATTGATTATTTAATAATATTTTGGGTTTGTAAGTTATATTCTGTGATTGGTAGTTATAATCTTGTCTCATACTTTATCCTGTTGATCCTGTTAGTAGTTAATCGGGGTTTATGCATATTTAATTAGTAGATTAGAGGTGTGTGAGTCCTCATTTCCTAACCCCGAGATTGAGGTCGTCACAAGTTGGTATCAGAGCTACAGGATCTAGTCCCTGAGACAAGTTAGGTTTTTTTTAAAGGGGTATTTTGGGAATATATCTATATCGCGAGAGAGTTCGACTCATGTAGAGTTGAGTTAGACTATTAGGTATAGTCTAAGGAAAATGTTTGATTGGTAAAGCAGAAACTAGAGTTAGGGTGTGAGTTAGCTGGAAGCTTTATTTGACCCTAATATTGTTTCTTGGTTGCTGTTTTATGTTTTCTCTCAGGATCCTAGTAGTGGTAGTGACTCAGACTCAGAGATTAGCTTGACTGGTACCCCTGTGGACCCTATTCCACCCTCTCCAGAGGAGCCTGTATATGTTAGTTCAGACCCAGAGGAGGACCCTTCTGAGAGTAGTGAGATCCCTATGCAGATTTCACCCTTGAGGCCTGATTCAGAGACCCCTGCCCCTGAGCCAGAGTCGGAGATGCCTAAGACTGTTCCTGTCAGTATTGGTGGCAAGTTAGCCCAGGACCGAGACTTTGTGTACTCCCGCATTCCTGAGCTGGGAGCTTTGGTAGATAGGTTGATTCGAGACTCTAGGCAGAGGACTTCAGTGGTGGTGGAGGAGTGGAGAGCTAGGATTCAGTTGGTGGAGCAGGTTGCCAGGAGGAGATTGGATGAGGGACCATCCACTAGTGATGCTGATGCTGAGGCCCGGAGGCTGCATAAGATCATTCGCTGGATGTTGGTTGTGTTGAGAGAGATCCTAGATGATTAGACGGGACTGTTGGTTGAGCCCGTAGATTGTTGTTGTTGTTTTCAGCGCCGGTAGGCTTTGGGATACTTGGTCAGATGCCGGGATCCTTTTTTTTCATTTATCTTGTTGTATTTCAAACCAGTGCAGTAGTAGTAGTAGTTGGAAGTTAGGGGTAGATATGGGGATGTTTTCCAGTTTTTCCTCTGTTTAACCCTTCTATTTATTGTACCTTGTTTCAGAACCTTAAAATCCAGAATATTTCCTATGTAACCCTTGATTTAAATAAATCTATTATCTTGTTTTCCTTTGTGCACCTTGTTTATCTTATAAACTGTTCTCAATGCCATGTTTTAAATACAGCTATGTTTTCGTACAACCATGTCTAAAGATCGTAAAACCCTATTCCGTGCCATGATAAAATAACACTGATATGAGAATTATGTAGTAATAGGATTGCATGTGCAAATTGGGTAAAACTTAAAACCCACAAAAGAGATTTCATAAAAAAATTATTGTTATATATGCCATGCCATCGTATTGCTAAATAATTTCTCAATCAGGTTTGTAAGAAATGGCCAACTCACCAGATCACCAAGAAGAAGAAATTCCCACCCAAGACCCAGAAATAAACCCAGAAACCACTTTGATGAGAAGACTTGCTCAGCTTTTGCAACAACCTGTGGCCCCAAAAGTTGGAAATTTCAAGCACTTTCAATCTGTTCACCCTCCAGAGTTCTTAGGTTTGCCAGATCCGATTAAAGCACAGTCGTGGTTGAGAGAGATGGAAAAAGCCTTTGAGCTAGCCGGAGTTAAGGACGATAAGAAAGCTCAGTACGCAAATTATTATTTGAGAGATGAAGCAAGTTTCTGGTGGGAGTCTTCTAAGGCGTTGTTAGAAGGCAAAGACTTATCTTGGGAGAAGTTCACTGAGATGTTTCTGGAAAAATATTTTCCAAGTTATATGCAAGATCAGTTGGAGATGAAATTTTTGGATCTTAGACAGGAGGAAATGTCGGTAGCAGAATATGAGATGAAGTTTTCGGAGTTGGCAAGGTTCGTGCCAGAGTACGTGAATACTGAAGCAAAGAAGGCTAAGAGGTTCCAGCAGGGACTTAAGCCGTGGATTAGGAGTCAAATAGCAATGTTGGAGATCAAGAACTATGCTGCTTTGGTTCAGAAGGCAATGATAGTGGAAGGTGAGCGGGAAGCTGCTCGAAGAGAAAATGAAGGAAGAAAGAGGAAGTTTGAAAGCTCTGAGCAAGAGCAAGGAAGTTCAAAGTTCAGAGGAAAGTTTGGAAAGAATGGTGGAGGTCAGAACAAAAAGTTCCAGAGGTTTAGACCCGGGAATGGAGCTCAGAAGAACCGTTTCCAGAAAGCTGGACAACCGGGAAAGGAAAGCAGACCCCAGATGTAAGAATGCATGAACTGTGGAAAGAGACATCCGGGGAGATGTAATAAGCTGGATATAACATGTTTTAAGTGCAACCAGAAGGGGCATTATTCTTCGGAATGTTCAAATGAAATAAGGAAGCCTGATTTGGCATGTTTCAAGTGTGGCAAGGTAGGCCATATGGCTAGAAATTGCAAGGAGCCTGTGCAGAAGGCTAATATTCTCAGAATTGCTGGACCGCCGTCTCTCCCAGCACCATCAGCTCAACCCAGAGCTAGGACCTTTAACATGTCAATGAAAGATGCGGTGCAAGATGTGGATGTGGTAGCAGGTATGCTTGTTATAAACTCAGTAGAAGTAAAAGTTTTGATGGATTCTGGAGCAACCAGATCTTTTATTTCTGAAAGCATTCTTGATAAGTTAAATTGTGTTGCGTACCCTCTAGAGCCTAATTTGATTATAGAGGTAGCCAATCAAGAGAAAGTTCTTGTTAATAAGTTTTGTCCTGGTTGTGATATGTCTATAGAAGATCGGCACTTTTCTGCTGACTTAATTCCTTTTAAGTTAGGAGAATTTAAGGTTATTCTAGGAATGGATTGGTTGTCAAATCATGAGGCGCAAATAGAGTGTAAAAATAAGAAAGTGAAGTTAAAAACCAAGGATGATGAGGAAGTGATATTTAAAGGAAGGAGGCAAGAAAAGAAATTTCTAACGGTTATTGAGGCGAGAAGATTAATGCGTCAAGGATGCGAGGTTTATTTGGCTCATGTCGTGGACGTGGAGAAAGAATCTGTAAAGATCGACGATATTCCGGTAGTAAGAGATTTTCCGGACGTGTTTCCTGATGAATTGCCTGGACTACCTCCAGATAGAGAGATCGAGTTTATGATTGAATTGGCTCCTGGTACGGAACCAGTGTCGAAAGCTCCCTATCGCATGGCGCCGGTTGAAATGAAGGAATTAGCAACTCAGTTGCAAGAGTTGTTGGACAAAGGAGTAATCCGACCGAGTGTATCCCCGTGGGGCGCACCGGTGTTGTTTGTAAAGAAGAAGGATGGAAGTATGCGATTGTGTATCAATTACCGTGAGCTGAATAAGTTGACAATCAAGAATAAGTACCCTCTACCGCGGAACGATGACTTGTTTGACCAATTAAAAGGAGCTTCGTGCTTTTCAAAGATTGATTTAAGATCTGGGTATCATCAACTAAAGATCAAAGCGGAAGATATACCCAAGATAGCGTTCCGAACAAGATACGGACATTATGAGTTTTTGGTGATGGCATTTGGCTTGACGAATGCGCCAGCTGCATTTATGGATCTTATGAACAGAGTGTTCAAGCAGTATTTGGACAAGTTCGTGATTGTGTTTATCGACGATATACTGATTTATTCCAAAACGGAGGAAGATCATAAGGAGCATTTGAGGATTTCCTTGGAAATTCTGCGAAAAGAGAAGTTGTATGCAAAATTTTCAAAGTGTGAATTTTGGCTAAAAAAAGTGCAATTTCTTGGTCATGTAGTTAATAAAGAAGGAATTAAAGTGGATCCAGCCAAGATAGAAGCTGTAATGAATTGGGAAAGGCCCAAAACTTCGACGGAAGTCAGAAGTTTTCTGGGATTAGCCGGATACTATAGAAGATTTGTGCAAGATTTCTCAAAGATTGCCGTTCCATTGACAAAATTGACAAGAAAGAATGAGAAGTTCGTTTGGACAGAAAAGTGTGAGGAAAGTTTTCAAGAATTAAAGAAGAGGTTGGTAACCGCCCCTGTGTTGGTATTACTAGATGATAAAGGTGAATTTGTGATATTCAGTGATGCTTCCTATAAAGGACTTGGATGCGTGTTAATGCAACACGGGAAGGTAATAGCATACGCGTCAAGGCAACTCAAACCGCATGAGTAAAAGTATCCAACGCACGATTTGGAATTGGCAACAATTGTATTTGCCCTTAAGATTTGGAGGCATTATTTGTACGGGGAAAAGTGCGAGATTTATACGGACCATAAGAGCTTAAAGTATATCTTTACTCAGAAAGAACTAAATAAGCGATAAAGAAGGTGGTTGGAATTGATCAAAGATTATGATTGTGCGATAAACTATCATCCTGGAAAGGCAAATGTGGTAGCTGATGCTTTAAGTCGAAAGGAAAAGTTGAATATGTTAACGTCATCAGAAGAATTAATCAAGGACTTTGAAAAGATGGAAATAGTGGTGCAAACTCCAGAATGTGGAGGTGAAGCCATTTATGCAATACGGTTTCAACCTGAAACTTTGGAAAAGATTAGATGTTGTCTAGAGCAAGTGATGAATCACGAAAGGAATAAGTTGACGGGAGAAGAAATTAAAGCTCAAAAGGATGGAAAAGGGATATACCGTGTTAACTCACGTATTTGGATACCTGATGTTGTGGAACTAAAGCACGAGATTTTGCAAGAAGCGCATAACTCGAGATTTTCAATTCACCCTGGGAGTACAAAGATGTACCAGGATTTGAAAGAAAATTTTTGGTGGCCAAACATGAAAAAGGAAATTGCGGAATGGATAAGCAAATGTTACACGTGCCAAAGAGTTAAAGCGGAACATCAAAGGCCAAGTGGATTGCTTCAGCCACTGGGCATACCTGAATGGAAATGGGAACATATCGCGATGGATTTCGTGGTAGGATTACCTAAAACCAAGTCTAATCATGATGCGATTTGGGTGGTAATTGATCGATTGACAAAGTCAGCACATTTCTTGCCGATAAACGAAAGGTTTTCATTAGAAAAGCTGGTCAAATTGTATCTGGATGAAATCGTGATGCGTCATGGAGTTCTTGTATCTATCGTATCTGATAGAGATCCAAGGTTTAATTCGAGATTTTGGCGACAATTCCATGATCATTTGGGAACGAAATTGAAAATGAGTACAACATATCATCCGCAGATAGACGGACAAAGTGAAAGGACAATTCAGACAATTGAGGATATGTTACGAACCTGCGCAATAGATTTCAAAGGAAATTGGGACGATCATTTGCCCTTAGTTGAGTTTTCCTACAACAACAGTTATCACGCAAGTATTGGCATGCCGCCTTATGAAGCGTTGTATGGAAGAAAGTGTAGATCCCCTACTTATTGGGACGAAGTTGGTGAGCGCAAGTTAATTGGCCCCGAGCTAGTGCAGCAAACGAAGGAAAAAGTTGAAATGATACGAAAGAGATTAATTGCAGCTCAAGACCGACAGGCAAAGTACGCGAATCAAGAGCGGAAAGATGTGCAATTCGAAACTGGAGACAAGGTCTTGTTGAAGATATCTCCTTGGAAATGTTTAACTCGATTTGGAAAGAAAAGAAAGCTGAGTCCAAGGTACATTGGATCATTTGAAGTATTGCGACAAGTTGGGAAAGTAGCGTATGAATTAGCGCTACCGCCGCAAATGCAACATCTGCACAATGTGTTTCATGTATCTCTCCTGAAGAAGTATAATGCTGATGCGAGCCATGTGATGGCGTTGGAACCAGTAGAAATCCAACCAGATTTATCCTATATAGAACAACCAGTGCGAATTTTGGATTGAAAAGAAAGGACGCTTAGAAATAAAGTTGTACCTCTAGTTAGAGTGTTGTGGAGAAATCCACTAGTCGAGGAATCGACTTGGGAATTAGAAAGCGAAATGAAAGAAAAGTATCTCCATCTATTTGCTTAGATTAGATTCTGGGGACAGAATCCTTTTAAGAAGGGTAGATTGTAACGACCGAGAATTTTGCGTCGTAATTAAGAAAGTAAAGTATGTGTTATGTGATGAGATTATGTGATTAAGCGGTGATTATTTGTCTTATCTGTATACTAGAGTTAAGGAGCGTAGATAAAAACGTTCCAATTTAAAGAGTCAACTTAGAAGTTAAGCTGTGTTGTCGGGCCGTCGGGTAGAACGGAACCCGTTCCATTAAAGAGTTAAAGAATATATAAAAGGGGAATTATGTGTGATTGAATGAAATGAATGTGTCAGTAAAGTGTTTTGTCCTAAGTGACGTGTCAGTCGATAATGATAATGAGAAGCGTAATCGAAATGCTGAGCGTCGGGCCGTCAGGCTGAACGTGACCCGGTACGCGTAAAAGAGGATAAAGATTTAAGAGTGATATATTCTATGATCAGACCTAAGTCGTTATATGATCGTATATGTGTGATTGCTTGCCTGTGTGCATGACTGTATGATCTGTGTTAATTTTTGTTAATTTTAAAGGAATTATGTGATTTAAGTAAAGGTTTAATTAACCTTCGTGCATTTTTATAAAATCATCTGAGATAGATAAAAACATGGGATTTGTTCTGATATCTTCATAGAGGTCTTAGAGACTTTTTAAAAATGATAAATGAATTTAATTGTTGATCTTTGCATTTTTAAATCGATTTTATGTGGAAAAGGTATTTATTAAAGCTAGTTTGCGAAATTCATATAAAATCAACCGCTCGCTCAAATTCTTATTATGAGTAATGGATAAAAAGCTAATTTCGAGGCCTACGCGTTAAAAATGTCATTTTCAATAATTCTTGACTTTCCGAGAGAGAAATATTTTTATTTTGAATTTCGTTGTAATTAAGTAAAAAGAGAAAGAAAATGCAAACTAAAAAGGGAGTTATTAGATTACTATTTTGCCCTTAATCTTGGTGGAGTATAAATACTCCCTTCCTTCCTCATTTTCTTCTTCTTGCCGAACACTCACTCTTTTCTCTCTTCTTTTTCTTTTCTCTCTCTCTCGGACACTCTCTCTCTCGGCTCTCTCCCCATCTCTTTTCTCTCTCTTGCATGCAATAACAAATACTCATCCAAATTCAAAGATATAACTGTTATGGATTAAAAACTAATATATATAATTGCTGTATTTAATACTAAGGAACGTGAGCTTCGAGGCTCGATTTGACTGCTCTTGTGTTTCGTGACTCAATCTGCCTTAACAAGATGCCTACGTACCTTGCTGATTGCCAAGGATCAAGTCAAAAAACGTAGTTCTAATTTGTGGGGTGAGGCCCCTTATATAGATGTGGGAGTCCTTGAATTGGACTTGGTATAGGAGACTTGGTGGACAAGCCTCTGAATTAGGATAGACTTAGGAGTCCTAGGAAGTAGGAAGCTGATTCCTTATCCTTTTAGGTCCCCTTGAGGCTAATCTATAAGGATTTATATCCTTATCGGGACTCTTCTCAATAGCTGATTTTTCCCTTATTAATTAATTACGAAATTAATTAATAATCAGGGATTTTGGGCCTTTTTATTCCACCAGGCCTGATCTGGTCCATCAGGCTTAACCTTTCTGGTCTGAATATCATACATTTTCTTATTGGGCCTAGCAGTCCATTAATTATAAAATCAGGACTTATTTATCCCTATCATTTGCCCCCCAACTTTTGGGAAACATTGATCAGGTTTCGCAGAAGTTAAATCTATTCGTTCCCTTTCAGGGTTTCGTTTTTGCGTAAAGTGTGGAGCGACCTACACATTTACGATGAATCTTCCTTTTATTCAGAAATTATCTTAATTTCCAGGAATTTTTTCCTAATTTTTCGGGATTTTCCCTAATTTTCTGGATTTTTCCCTTAATTTCTGGGATTTATCCTTAATTTCTGGATTTATCCCTAATTTTCTGGGATTTATCCTTAATTTCTGGATTTTTCCCTAATTTTCTGGGATTTATCCTTAATTTCTGGATTTTCCCTAATTTTCTGGATTTTTCCCTTAATTTTTGGGATTTGTACTTAATTTCTGGATTTTTCCCTAATTTTCTGGGATTTATCCTTAATTTCTGGATTTTTCCCTAATTTTCTGGGATTTATCCTTAATTTCTGGATTTTTCCCTAATTTTCTGGGATTTATCCCTTAATTTTTGGGATTTGTCCTTAATTTTCTGGGATTTATCCTTAATTTCTGGATTTTTCCCTAATTTTCTGGATTTTTCCCTTAATTTTTTTTTCTTCCTTTTTTCTTCCTTTTTTTTATACAATTTTCGACCAGGAATCCATTCGACCAGGATCCTGGTCGAATTAGCCCCTACTGTGCCTTGGTCGAAGGATTTTCGAGGAGGATGCTTTCGGTCAGGAGTCCTGGTCGAATTTCGGCCAGGATTTTTCCTTTTTTTTTTCTTTTTTTTTTCGACTAGGATTTTCGTCCCTTTCGGTCAGGATTCTTGCTTTTTGACCGAATTAAGCTTCTCTTACTGCCCAGGTCGACAGCTTTTTGAGCAGGAGTGTTTCGAGCAGAACAGAATTTCGGCCAGGATTTTTCCTACCCCCTTGTTCTTTTTCGAGCAGGAAACTTTCGGTCAGGATGTTGGGTCAGAATTCTTTGTTTTGACCGAATTAGCCACCTTTCTTGCCTTGGTCGAAGCAATTTCGAGCAGGATTGTTTCGACCAGGGTTTTCATTTGATTTCTAGTCGAATGAGTTTAAATTCTGGTCGATTTATGCTTAATTTTTAGCCTTAATCGACAGAACTTTGATCTCAGGTTATTCGAGCAAGATTTCCTCACTTTTTCTGGTCGAATGAGTCAGGAATGATTATTTTCATATCCTTTTTCCTTGAAGTTGGGCCATATGTTTGGGCTGGACTTTTTTTGGGTCCTTGATTTGGGCCTGGGTTTTTTGGGCCACCCTCTTAATGGGTCTTCATCCAGGGCCCATTTCTTAAATCTGGGCCTTATTTGTCAACTAATTGGGCCCTCTTTCTGGGCTTTCTTGGACTGGGCCTTTATCATGCTTTAATATCCAAAGCCCATTCAAACTTGGGTTGGGCTTGAACTCTTAAGCCTGACTTCCAGAATATTCTAGAATTTTCCATATCATTACAGATTTTTCCATACTTTTCTAAGACTTTTCTAAAATATTCTGGAATATTCCAGATCCTTCCATTTTTGGGCCCATATGGGCTTTTTTTGAGGCCCAAATCCCCTTTTTCTTGGCTATAAAGAGGTGGGATGAGAGTGTGATTCCTCACACCTCTCATTTCATTTCTTCAATCATCCTACAAATTTCTCCCTCTTCCAACTTTCCTCCCTTAGCTCCCAGCCTTCTTTTCCAGTCTTTACTAAATGGCTGACAAGAGTTCCGAGAGAGCGGCTAAGATAGCCTCGGCTTCAAAACGAGGTAAGGATATCGAGATCCGCTCTTCATATATGTCTTTAATTGATATGATTAACACTAGGGGGGATGAATATCCCTCCACTGCACATCTCGACTCTTTTAATCATTGTAATACTTGGCACAACATAGATTTCAATAAACTAAATGCTCGTTATAACGTCCTTCCTCCTTTTAGATTAGTTCCAGTCTCTGGTGGTGACCGTACTTGCCACTGGAGACCCGACACTCTCTTCATTTACACAGATGCCCTTAATGCTGGGCTTAGGTTTCCTTTTCATCCTTTTATTCCTCATCTTTTGGCTGATCTACAAATTAATCCGTGTCAGCTTCCTCCAAACACCTGGAGGAATATTCTATGTTTTATGGTTTGTTGTCTTAGGGAGGGCTTTCCTCTTTCTGTAGCTGTTTTTAGGAAAGTCTTTCAGTGTTACAATAGTTCTTCCAGTATCTGCGGCTGGGTCTATGTCAAGCAAAGGCCCAAAAGCAAACATATCTTTAACAGCGCCTCTATTCCTGATAATAATCAAAATTGGAGGAATAGTTTCGTCGGGTTACGTTGGGAGAATGGTGACTGGGGCACACTTTTTCGATCTTCCTTTGGGAAGGTTAGTGATGGTAGCCTCAAATCCATTCACTTAACTCCCGAAGAAACTATTATTTATAATGGGCTTACTCAGGATGATGGCACGACCACCAGCTGGACTCTCTTAGAGGAGTTTTCCCTGATTCATGTGGGACTATCCTCTGTTTCTCAACAGGGTATTTTTCTTCCCTTCTCAATTTTACTTCATTTCATGCATTATTAACATCACTTATTTTGTCCTTTGCTTGTTTCAGCTGCTAAGGAGATTAACGAGGACAATGTTCCTTTGGTTGAGGAGACAGCCAGGATGAAGAAAGCTCGGCTCGCAGGCCTAGACACCCGGGGAAAGGCGAAAGAGCCTATCTTCTTGAGAAAGCAGAAAGAGCCTATGGGGGAGGCTTCAACCGAAGGAGTTGGGGGCCATAGTGCTCCTATCACTGCTGCTGCCCCTACTGCTACTGCCACAGGCGCCTTCCAGCCTCTTTGGGGATTCCGCCGAGGGGACACCATGGTTGGTTCCACGAAACATGCTTGGGATTGGTCCTACCATAGCGTGACTCCCAAGGACTTTACTGATGTGGTGGCCACCCCTGATCTTGAGAGGATTAAACTCATGGGAGCTCAGTCTCTGGCTTCGGTATGCCTTCTCTTTTTTAAACTTATTTTTCGTTCTTGTAGCATTTTCTTGCCTTATACTTTCTTAATTGCTTTGTTTCAGTCTAACGCCTACTTTCAAGGCGCTGTGAGGCAAGCCGAATCATGGAAGCGGGCTTCTGATAAGGCCGATAATGCCCTCAGGAGGCAACAGAAGAAGTACGCTACCCTGGAGAAGAAGCTCAAGCGCAAGGAGGAAGAACTCGGAGAGTCTAACGCCGAGCTGGTGGTACTTCGGGCGGAGAAGGATAAAGTTATTGACAACTATCTGGACTCGGAGGAGTTTGCCCAATCCATGAGGATTAGGGATGATTCAGTCTTTCCCGGGTTTTTTAGGACTGGTTGGGACACGGCCCTTGGGACCGTGAACGAGGCTTGTCCTGATATTAACCCGGCGGACTATATCTGCCCTGATGACGAGGCTTTGCTACAGAGGTTTCGTACCCGAGTAGTTGTCTCAGACCATGTTCCTCAGGATCCACTCCTTCCTCCTCCCGAGTCTTCTTCCAGACCTGCTGAGGACGACAGCTCTTCCTCCTCCTCCGAGACGACAGAGACATCCAGCGAGAGTGGAGAGGACGATGATATGGATGCCGAGGTTACTTCAGCTCCTTAGAGCTTTTTCAGCCCTGCGTGGCTTGTTTTTTTTTATTTTCGAGACTTTATTTATCGAACTTTTGTAATATTTATCAGATCTATTTTATTTATCACCTTCTATGCTTGCATCCATGCATTTGATTTTTATTTGTTAGGCCACAAACATACTTTGAAGAACTCATGAATTTAATAAAATTGTCTGGGATTCGTCCCTTACACAAGTCTTCATAAACTTCGTAATAAAACTAAAACATATAAATCCTAAGCAAGCAAAGCTTCAAGGTGCTTTTCAACCTACTCGCCATCCTGACGAGTGAGAATCGTATCCGGCTGCCCTACACATAGTAAACCTTCAGGTTTTGTGCATGCCAAGTTCTCGGGACTTCAAAACCATCCATAGTCTCTAGCTTGTAGGTTCCTCTACCTTGAACACTCTTGACTCTGTACGGCCCTTCCCAATTCGGGGCAAGCTTCCCTTTTTGTCCTACACCAGATGCTTCTATTTTCCTCAAGACTAGATCGCCTTGTTTAAAATACCTTTCTTTAACCCTTAGGTTATAGTAGAATGAAGCCTTTTTCTGATATTCTACTATCTTTGCATGTGCCCTATCTCGCACTTCATCGATCAGATCCAGGGCTAACCTTTGCCCTTCCTCATTTTCTTCTGCATTGAAAGCCTGAATCCTTGGAGAGGAATGTGATATCTCTACTGGAACTACTACTTCTGCCCCATATGCCAACATGAAAGGAGTTGCATCTGTCGTGACTCTACAGGTAGTCCTATAGGCCCATAATATGGGAAGTATCTCATCTACCCAATTATTTCTTGACTTTTCGATCCTCTTCTTTAGTCCATCCAGGATTATCCGATTTGCTACCTTCGCTTGCCCATTGGCTTGCGGGTGAGCCACAGAGGTGAACCGTAACTCAATTTCATTTTCTTCGCAATACTTCTTGAATTCCTCGTTGTTGAATTGTGTTCCATTGTCAGTGACGAGGATACGGGGAATTCCATATCGGCACATAATGTTTTCCCACAGGAATTGTGCAACCTGCTTAATTGTGATTTTGGCCAAAGGTTTGGCTTCGATCCACTTGGTGAAATAATCAATGGCTACAATCAGAAACTTCCTTTGTGCTGTGGCCATAGGAAAAGGCCCTAGAATATCCATCCCCCACATAGCAAAGGGAATAGGTGAGTTGATAGAGGTCAGCATCTCGGGGGGTTGTCTGGCGACTGGTGCATGCTTCTGACAGCGATCACACTTCTTTACATATTCTTTGGCATCAGCCATCATTTCTGGCCAATAGAAGCCTAAACGGGTTATCTTATGAGCCAAGGCCCTGCCCCCCAAGTGTTGCCCACAAATACCTCCATGCACTTCCTCAAGAGCTAAGCGTGCCTCATCGGGCCTGAGACACCTCAAGTAAGGAACCACAAAAGATCTTTTATATAGAATCCCATCTATCAAAGAGTACCTTAGTGCTCGAACAGTTAACTTCCGTGCCTCAATTGCATCGCTTGGCAACCAACCGGTCTGAATGTGAGCCTTGATGGGATCAATCCATGACGTCCCCAAGCCTATGGGAGCCACAAGCTTAACATCTATGCTTCGTGTCTTCAAAACACGGAAGTACACACTTCCTGAACTTTCTTCAATCTCAGATGAAGCAAACTTTGATAGCGCATCTGCTTTAGCATTTTCTTCCCTTGGAATGTGTTCAACATGACATTCATTAAATTGGGTCATCACAGCCCTTACTAGGCGAACATACTTAGCCATCGTATCATCCCTTGCCTCAAATTCTCCCTTTACCTGGGATATGATCAGCTTCGAGTCTCCACGGACCTTTAAGTTTTTGACTCTAAGTGTCCCAGCTAGACCAAGGCCAGCAATCAGGGCTTCATACTCTGCCTCATTGTTTGTGGTTGGGAAGTCTAGCTTCATGGCATACTCAATTAAGAATCCATCAGGGCTTTGCAAAACCAACCCTGCTCCACTGGAATTTGTTTTTGATGCTCCATCAAAATAGAGAACCCAATATTCTTTCTCCTTGTCCCCATTGTCGACTCCCTTGTCTTGAGGTATGGTATCTTCCTGCCCCCCGACTTCTTGGTTGGGTATGGTACATTCCACCACGAAGTCAGCTAGTGCCTGGGCTTTTATGGCCGTACGTGGCTTATACTTGAGATCGAACTCTCCCAACTCTATTGCCCACTTAATCAGTCTCCCACTTGCCTTGGGACTGTGAATGATATTTCTCAGTGGCTGATTTGTTAGCACTTCAATTTGGTGAGCTTGAAAATAAGGACGCAGCTTTCTTGAAGCCATTACCAAGGCTAAAGCGAATTTCTCAATGGCTGAATAATTCAACTCAGCACCATGCAAAATTTTGCTGACATAGTATACGGGTTTCTGGACTTTCAGTTCATCCTTAACCAACACGGCGCTCAAGGCGCTCTCTGAAATAGCCAAGTACAAAAATAAAACTTCATTCAGAACTGGCTTGGCCAACAACGGGGCCTGGCCCATATACTTCTTTAATTCTTCAAATGCCTTCTGATTTTCCTCACTCCATACAAAGTCTTTGATGTTCTTTAGTGACTTGAAAAATGACAAGCACTTGTCTCCTGACTTGGAGATGAATCGTCCTAACGCAGCAACCCTTCCTGTGAGCTTCTGAACATCCTTGACAGTTTTGGGGGGTTCCATGTCCAGGATTTCCTTTATTTTATCGGGGTTTGCCTCAATTCCCCTCTTCGAGACCATCAATCCCAAGAATTTTCCAGATCCTACTCCGAAAGCACACTTCGTCGGATTCAACATCATCTTGTGGTACCTCAGGACCTCAAAAGCTTCCCTTAAATGGGCTATATGATCAGTCTTTACTAGACTCTTGACTAACATGTCATCAACATAAACTTCCATAGTCTTACCAATAAGATCCTTAAAAATTCTATTCACCAACCTTTGATAGGTGGCTCCTGCATTCTTGAGACCAAACGCCATAACAAGATAACAATAAACACCAAAGTCAGTGATAAATGATACCTTTGGAATGTCATCCTTATGCATTTTGATCTGGTTGTATCCGCTAAACCCATCCATGAAACTCAGCATCTCATGTCCAGCGGTGGCATCAATCAAAGTATCAATTCTAGGCAGCGGAAAACAGTCTTTGGGGCATGCATCATTCAGATCGGTGAAGTCTATACACATCCTCCACTTTCCATTAGCCTTCTTCACCATTACAGGGTTTGCTAACCACTCCAGAAATTGAATCTCCTCAATGAAACCAGCCTCTAAGAGCTTTTCCACTTCCTGCTTTATAGCCTCTTGTCTTTCCGGGGCAAAATTTCTTTTCTTTTGTTTCACTGTCTTCCGGCTTGGATCTACGTTTAGCTTGTGAGTAATTAACTCCGGGTCTATGCCTGGCATATCAGCTGCTGACCATGCAAACACATCACTATTTTCTTGCAAAAATTTCACTAACTTCCCTCTAAGGGGCTCCTCTAATGTGGCTCCAATGAAAGTCGTCCTCTCAGGATTCTCGGGGTCTAAAGGAACCGAAACCAATTCTTCTGCTGGCCTTCCTCTATTCTCATCATTTTCTCGAACATCCATATCTTCAATAGGAAGAACCTGCCCCCCGACTCCATCTGCCCTCAAAGAGGCCACATAACAGCTTCTAGCCATTTTTTGATCTCCTCTCTCTTCTCCAATCCCGTTTCGGGTGGGAAACTTCATGACTGAATGGTAGGAAGAGGGGACTGCCTTGAAGGCATGTATCCCTGTTCTCCCCATGATAGCATTATAAGTTGAACTAGCCTTTACCACCACGAAATCCAGCATCTGCGTTGCTTGCCTTGGCTCCGTACCTATGGTGGTTGGTAATTTGATTATCCCTTCCACAGGACATTCTACTCCAGCAAATCCATATATCGGCATGTCGGTTGGTGTTAACTGGGAGTCGTTATACCCCATCCTTAGAAAGGTGTCATGGAGCAAGATATCCACAGAAGCACCATTATCCACAAGGACCCTCTTAACCGGGCTATTTCCTATTATTGGTGTTATGACCAGCGGGTCGTCATGGGGAAACTTCACACCCTCTAGGTCGGAATCATCAAAAGCCAATGTTACTTCTGTCCTGGCCCTCTTCGGGGCTTCTTCAACAATATGCATAACCTCTCTAGTATATGCCTTTCTGGAATTTTTGGACAATCCAGCAGCAGTTGGACCTCCAAAGATCGTGTTTATCACAGGCCCTCGAGGTCTCGGCCCTCCATAAATGGTGTTTATAACTGGTCCTCTAGGCTGGGGGTTTCGCCATTGATCGTCTTGGTCCCTCCTACAATCTTCAAAGTTCTTCCTTCCATTATTATTTCTGTCCCCTCCATCTCCAGTATACTTGTTCAATCTTCCTTTTCGAATCAAAAACTCAATTTCATCTTTCAATTGCCTACACTCATCGGTGTCATGGCCAACATCTTTGTGAAACCTGCAATACTTGCCCTTATCTAGCTTGGCGGGATCAGCCTTCAAGGGCTTAGGCCAGCGAATATCTCTGTCTTTCTCAATCTCCATCAAAATCTGACTTCTGGGAGCATTCAGCTTAGCGTATTCAGTGAACTTTTGCCCAGGTCCTCCCTTCTTGGGGGTTGAATCAGGGTTTTGTTCGGTTCTAGGATATTTTTCCTTAGCGATATACTCCAAATCAGTTTTTCGTTTCTTGCCTCCAGTGGGCTCATTACTTACTACGGTCTTCCTCATACTTTCTTCAACCTTGATATACTTCCCTGCCCTCTCTTGGAGCTGTAACATGCTCTCAGGGGGTCGTTTGGCCAAAGATATCTTGAAAAACTCATCCCTAGTTCCTTGTTGCAGTGCTATCATGGCTACCTTATCATCAAGGTCTGGGACTTTTAAAGCCTCCTTTGTAAAACGATTCAGGTAATCTCTTAAGGATTCCTTAGCTCCCTGCACAAGACTCATAAGAGATGCTGAACTTTTCTCATGGACTCTTCCACTGATGAATTGCTTAATAAAAGCCTGACTTAATTCTCTGAATGATCCAATAGAATTTGGGGGTAGGCGACTGTACCATCTTTGAGCCATACCCGACAGGGTTTGAGGGAAGGCCCGACATTTTATAGCATCATTCACGGGTTGCAGCAGCAGTGCATTAGAGAATGTCCTAACATGATTAGCGGGGTCTCCCGTGCCATCATAGGCTTTGATAGTGGGCATCTTGAATTTCCTTGAGATATGAGCATTCATTATCTCTTCTGTGAAGGGTGGAGTTGGATCATCAGGATCTCCAAGGGGAAGGAGATTGTTTGGATCAGTTCTTGGGACAGCAGCCCTTCTTCTTACCGGACCATCCAGGTCTATGATAGGAGGAGGATTTCTCCCCCTAGGAGGTATGTGGGGTCTGGTGGCTTGGTGAGCCTCCAAATCACGCCTCAGCCTTTGGATTTCAGCCTCATGAGCCCTGATCTTTTCCTGCACTTCTTGGGGATTCGCCCCTGGGGTGCTTTGGGGGCGTTGCCTTCCATCGGCCATTGGCTCTTTTCCAGGATGCCTCCTTCTCGGGGCCACTTCATCATCCGAAGATTCGGAGTCTCTCTCAGTGTATGGACCAGAAAATTCCCGATCCTCAGGGATAGGATCCAAACCTCGTATATAGGGGGGCGACCGCCCTCGTGCTTCGCTTCGCCCAGCATATCCGCTTCCTCCAACCTCAGGGTGAAGGGGCATCCCATAAGGGGGGTTAGTAGTAACAATAGTTGAATATTCATACCCGACGGGTCGAGAATTCACAGGTATATGTATTTGTTGAACTTGGGGATTCGTACCTTGAATCGGGGGAGTTGTCCCTTGTAGCTGGGGTTGAGTTGCCCCTGTCTGGGCTTCCTCCTGAGTAGATGCATAAGTTGAATGGGGAGGAACCTCCACGGTTGATGAAATCACCTGGGTTGTCTCTAATGGTGTTCCTTCCTCTAGAGCTCCAATTGTTCTCCGTATTCTCGCCATGGTTGTTATTGTTTCCCACAGACGGCGCCAAATGTTATGGATTAAAAACTAATATATATAATTGCTGTATTTAATACTAAGGAACGTGAGCTTCGAGGCTCGATTTGACTGCTCTTGTGTTTCGTGACTCAATCTGCCTTAACAAGATGCCTACGTACCTTGCTGATTGCCAAGGATCAAGTCAAAAAACGTAGTTCTAATTTGTGGGGTGAGGCCCCTTATATAGATGTGGGAGTCCTTGAATTGGACTTGGTATAGGAGACTTGGTGGACAAGCCTCTGAATTAGGATAGACTTAGGAGTCCTAGGAAGTAGGAAGCTGATTCCTTATCCTTTTAGGTCCCCTTGAGGCTAATCTATAAGGATTTATATCCTTATCGGGACTCTTCTCAATAGCTGATTTTTCCCTTATTAATTAATTATGAAATTAATTAATAATCAGGGCTTTTGGGCTTTTTTATTCCACCAGACCTGATATGGTCCATCAGGCTTAACCTTTCTGGTCTGAATATCATACATTTTCTTATTGGGCCTAGCAGTCCATTAATTATAAAATCAGGACTTATTTATCCCTATCAATAACCATCTATAGCTTCCATTTTCGGTATACTTCTTAGATTTCACTTGCATGTAAGTGTTTGTATAAGTGTTTATGGTTCCATCTCTATGGTTATGTTCAAGGAAATATAATTTCTTGATATATGATCATAAGAGTATATTCAAGTGATTTTATGGTTTAAAACTCAAGAGGAGACCCGTTATGGGCACTCTCAAGTTCGACCACCACCAGCCATGATCCAAAGGAGAGCCGGTGGTTTTTTCATGATGTGATTGTTGGATTTTTTGATGTTGCATGTTATGGTTTCTTGAAAGCTTGAAAAAGGGTTTTGTTTCTTTTGTTGAAAATTGAGTATGTGATTGGTAAAATGATTTCCTTGATTGTAAAATGAATGTGTGCATGTGATTGTTGCTTAGAAAATCAAAATTGATGATTTGCATGTGAGTTTTTGCTTCGGCTTTATGCTAATAAAAAGGGAAATTGAATTTTGTGACTTGATCTTGGTATGAACTAAGCTTAATTAGTAGGGAATAGAGTTACATGTTGATTTAAAAGAGGAGTTAGTGATGCATGTCAATGTTTGGTTCTTGGATTGTGAATTTTGAATGTTTGCTGAATGGAAAATGGGTTTAAAAGAGATTGATTTATGATTAAGTGAATGCATGCATTGAATAATTTGATTAAGGTTGAGTCATTAGGTGATGTTTGGCTTTGTGCTTCGGAAATCTTGATAAAAATGAGTTAAATGACTAAGTTAAGGCTTAAAACAAGTTGAAAATGTGATATAGGACTTTGCATGTCAAGATTGATCTTTGTATGTGTGTTTTCTTGATAAACCCGAATGGGTTGAATCTTTAAAGTGGTTTGTTGTGAGTAGACTTGATTAAAGTAATGATGGATGGTGATTAGATTTATAAGGAATGAATTATTGTTGCATGCTAAGTTTAGGTTCAAATTTTTGAGTTAATAAGAAAGGAAATTGAATTTGGTGAGATAATCTTGGTAAACACTAAGTTTGTATAATTTAAAAGCAATTGCATGATAGTTTTAAAGGAGATCAATGAGTGCATGCTAGTAATTAGTCTTTGAGTTGAAAATTATGTTCTTGCCGAATGAAAACAAGATAAAAAGGGGATAACTTGGTGATTAAGTGTATGCATGTTGATTTGATGGATTGATTAAGTTGAAATCACTAAGTAGTGCATGGTTTGGTGACTTAATGAATGGAATGATTTAATAGGGGATTAAAACAAGAAAGAAATGTGGTATATAACCTTGCATGTCAAAATCTATTTTTGCATGTTTGATTCTTGATTGTGATAAGTGTTAAGGCCGAATAGGCCATAAGAAATAAAGGTCAAAACTTGATTTTGGTAATTGAAAGAATGATTGAGTGTTATATGTTAAAATCTTTGATTTTGCTTGATTGGATTGTTGTTTTGGTTTGAAATAAGGAATAAAAGAAAAGGGAATTAAGTCGATTGATATAAGTGATAATATGCACGTAAATGTTTGGTTGTAAATGGGTCTAGTACTCGTAAAGAGTCGTGTTAGTTTGATTTGAGAAATAGCCAAGGTCAAGCAAGTACACTTTGATTGCTAGGTATATAAGGATATAAAAACTACGAGAAAGGATTGTGTTATGTGTTATGTGCTTATGTGTATAAGCTATACTCGTATAGTTCGAGTCAAGAATATAATCGAGTTATCGTATAGAGTGATCGTTCCGGGAACGAGAGTTGGGAATCTAATTAAGATTTTGGTTTTCATTGTAGATTCGGAGCATGAGGGCATTCGAGCTAGGAAAGGGAAAAGTATACTAGGTGGCAGTAGTTCAACCCTCAGGAAAGCAATTTCAGGCAAGTAACTCTGATTACTTGTGTAAATGATTATAAAGGAAATATTGTTCATACCATGTAGAGTATGGAACTGTTAAAGTATAAAACCCTTGCTTTATGAAACTCTGATATTGATTTGAAGTACCCTTTGTTCTTGATAACCTGTTATTGATAATCCTATTGATGTCACCCGTTGATAATCTGCCTTTCTGTTTAAGATTCCTATAATGCCATGAATCATATTGAACCTTTAAATTATCTTGGATAACTCTGTTAATGATACCCTATTTCTCTTGATCGCCCTAATGATCCCTAAGTTATTTCTGATCCTTCAAATTTAGTGCCTTGTTATCCTTGATACAGAATTCTTGAGAATTGTTCTTTGCGTATCTTTGATTCACTCCCTGAACTTTGTTTCTTTAAAATCTGAATTAAGAATGAGTTTTGACTTGAAAGAGTTCGAATGATTTCAAAGGCTTGGTAATGATAAAATGAATTTTAGAAAACCTATTGTTTTCCAACTCAAGGTTTTCCAAATGAATTCCTGATGGATTGGATTGAGACGTAAGAGGCTAGTGGGACTAGTCCAGTCATGGTAAGAGGCTAGTGGGACTAGTCCAATTTAAGGCTGAAATTATGCCGAATGGTACCTTAAAGACCGGAATGGAGGTCGATACGGGCTGATCACCCGTATATAATGAAATGAAAAGATAAGTGATCCGATCAAGGGTTCTAAATGATTATTTAAAAAAGGGAACTGAAACTTTTATTCAGTAAATTGATTTTTGGAAATGAAAATGGTTTATACTGTTTTGAAAAGAGTTGATTATGTTATTGTGGAGTTTAAAGCTCAGAACCCTATCCCTGAAATTGTTGATCATATGAATGATTCTATATCTTGAATACTGTTGCTTTCCTCTATCGAAAGATCTATTTTGATCCTATAATGAATTGTGATGAATGCCGGCTTTTGTCCTGCTTCGAGCTTTATTTCTTGAAAGCCCAACTATTCTTCGGATACCCTTTCCTTATCTCAAAGAAAATAAAAAAATAAATATATGGAAATCTGCCACCTAGATTAGCTAAAATAGAATGCCCTAGTTTGTTCAAAGTATATTGAGAATTGATATTGTAGAACTGCTATATAGTTACTTGCTGAGTTTTCTACTCACTTATTTTGTCTTAATCTAACCATGGCAGTTAAGCAAGAAGATGGCCAGGCTTAGGCGCACTACTCGTAAGAGCGTACCTGGTGGTCCCTACCGTGTTGAGGGCTTCCAGTTGCCAGAGCAGGTAGTACAGGTTATGAGTGAGCTCGCGCCTAGAAAGTGGTGTTTAAAGATACAATGGGTTATCTGTCGGTTCCCAGCCGGAATCGATATTGATTATTTAATAATATTTTGGGTTTGTAAGTTATATTCTGTGGTTGGTAGTTGTAATCTTGTCTCATACTTTATCCTGTTGATCCTGTTAGTAGTTAATCGGGGTTTATGCATATTTAATTAGTAGATTAGAGGTGTGTGAGTCCTCATTTCCTAACCCCGAGATTGAGGTCGTCACAGGTGAACCCCATCAGATCCAGTGATCTGTGCGTTGGGATCAGCCGTCATGTTCATCAGATCGTTCACAGTTTGGTTCTCCATCGATCTGTTACTCAATAAAATAAGCAGATACAGATGTATCAGTCACAGATGTATATAAAATAAGTAGCTTTAAGATTGTGAATACAATCTGCGATTAATACATATAAATCAAATAAGTGTGTGCGTGAGTAAACAAAATCAAACAGAGAAAGGAAGAATATAACCAAATGGAAATCCTCGAGTCCGGTTGAAACTGTCTCCTTAAAACTATTTCGCCTCTCACCGTATGTGCGAGTCGATAGCCTCCCAGGATAAAACGAGATACCAGTATAATCGATAGATCGAATATACTCTCAGTGAACTTGAACTAAGCCCGAGAACTATCACCAGAGTATTGGAAAATTTAAGACTAAAGAGACCGAGAATGAAAGAGAGGACTCTTATTCCCTTGACTTAATAAAACTGATGCTCTAAGACTCTATTTATAAAGAGAGGCTTGAAAGGACTTGTTTTTCTTTTCGATGTGGTACATGGTATTTATAAGAAAAACTAAGGAATAGGTTTGTGCTACTCTCGATGTGGTACAAAACCACTTTTCATATTAAAAGGTAAAACTTTGGAACATCAGTTCTCATTCACCTTTTACTCATTTTGAGCATGTAAATATGCGTTGGAATCCCCTCGAAGAGGAGAATACGTTCCAATAAATACACACCACTAACACATAATGTGTCTCACTCATATAGAGTCTCAAAATGATTCACAACTTAGTCTAAAATACTAAGTTTGTCCAACATGTATAACATGTAATCCATTTGTCCTGTTTACTGAACTATACATGACTTGTAGCTTCAACTTCTTTGTAACAGATCAATTGAGAACGAGAAAAGAATAATTCTGATAAGTAAGAAGATAAACTTTCAATATTTCATTTTATGCCCTCTTTGTTACGATGCTGATTATATAATAGGATAAAGGTGGGTACACATATTCCACTGACTAACTCCTAAGATAAAAGAAAAATACATTAAGGAGAAATACATAATTACTAGCCACTTGTAGTATTCTATAATCATCTGTGAAACGAATCGCTTTCACTCTCCCTTTAATAACTCAATTAGGGTTTACTAGCCCTAATTATAACGTTGCCTCCTTCTTGAACCGCAACGTCCTCGTGAATTGGGGATAAGTCCGGCGTAGAGTATTATAGTCCATCAAGAAGCGTTTTCAGGAGCCATGCCTTTTTATTGAACAGACACGACATCGATGTTATAGCGATTGACCATTTTTTGATTAAGAATTTTGATAGGGTACGTTAGTGATGGAAAGTTTGAAGCGATAGGTGAATCATTTTGGGACCAATTACCAAACTTCTTCTTGAATAGCGAAACATGGAATGTATTGTGGGCCTTGGCTGTGGCCAGAAGTTGTAGCCGCCAAGCCACTGCGCCTATCTTTTTCACAATTTTGTAAGGGTCAGAGATGCGTGGAGTAAATTTGTTGTATTTGATTGATTTCAACAAGGTTTGTTTGAAATCTTGCAACCATAGAGCTGGGAGCAGCTCTACCATAAATACGAAATAAGGTGTCATATTAATAACAGAGCAGTGGTTTATATTGTACCATCATTCGGCCATGGCCAGCCATCGATGCCACTGATTTGGTTGTTGGTAAGTCAGGCATCGCAGATACATTTCCCAACATTAGTTTAGAAACTCGCTCTGTACATCTGTTTGCCGGTGATAGGCTGTGAAAAGCTTTGAAGTGGAGCCTAGCTTTTTGAAGAGTTCAGCCCAAAATTACGAGGTAACGATTTTATCCCGATACATGATAATTGCATTTGGCGGTCCATATAGCTTGAATACATTATCGAAAAGAGTCTGAGCTACTTGTGATGTAAAGAATGGGTGTTGTAGGGCGATAAATTATGTGTATTTGGTATATTTATCAATGACCACCAATATTGTCTCATGGCCTGCAGATTTAGGCAACAAAACAGTTAAATGAATTTGTAGTGATAAAATACTAGATGCGGACACACAAACAATTTATCAAAAACTCACCTGATTTGTATTAAGTAAAATTTATCTTACTACAAATATGTGTTCTTGAAAATAAGAACTCAACTACTTCTCTTGAGAGAATTACAAGATTTTTCAAAATCTGTTTGTTACCACTAAACAAAGAACCCGTGACATGTTTTATAGATCAAAATGCACGATTTACATAACTTGCACTAAAAATATAGACTAACACATTTTCTAAAGCTTCTTTGTCTATTTTTATTTCTAGTTTAGCGTATATGTGTAGAATCTACTAGGTCTGTGACCATCTTTTGTCCAGTTCATCTTGATCCTTGATCTTGTAATCTTCAAGCTACATTTGTAGGCTTTCCAATTCAATGATAGAATTATTTGTTGACTGATAATCTTGGATCTTCAAGTTGTGTATTTTCTGAATTATGAAGTTGTTTGTCGAGAACTTTTTTGTTATGAAGAGATGTCACATATTGATAAGTAAAATAACTTATCGATATCTCAAGTTCTCTGCATAGGCTTTTGACTTATCAAGGTCTCCAGTTCTCTACAAGTAAAATGACTTGTCGATATCTCCAGTTCTCTATATAAGTTTTTGACTTGTCGATATCTCCAGTTCCTACATGAGGATTCGACTTGTCGATATCTCTAGTTCTCTACATGAGGAATTGACTTGTCGATATCTCCACTTCTCTACATGGGCTTTTTGACTTGTCGATATCTTCAGTTCTCTACATGAAGATTGACTTGTCAATATCTCTTGAGACTTCTCTATAAGTCATTTTAGACTTCTTGACACACTTCTCTACATTCCTTGATATGTGACTTGTAGATATTAAACTTAGAACATTTTTCCAAGAACAATATTATTCAACTCCAAGTTTCTACACTTCTCTCTGAGGCATGATCAATATTGATCTTCTTCCAGAGTTTATTTTCATAGCTTGATGGTTGTTCATAGAAAAATCCCCAGTCTAATCTACTTAGCATTTTTACAGACTCAAGAAATATAATTACAAAATTATAATTGAATAATCATACAACTTATCCTTAAGGTTGTCAAGATGACTTAGTCTTGTTATATACAAGCATCTTTGCACAATGATCTCCTCCAATTTATGAGAATATCACTTGTTACAAATTCATGCCTGATAAAAAGACTAACCCCAAGCTAAAATTAAAATAAAAGTGACAAATTTATAAAGTATAAATCTTATACAATCTTGCAGTTACATATAGAGATAAGTTTACATGATTATCGGAATTTCTCATAACCTGGTTGTTCTCTACTAAGATCTTTGAGTCTAATAAGACACTTAAGTTCTTCAATAATTTCAGTTCCCCTTAGAGCTTTTACCAGTCTGAGCCAATCACTTAGAGAGTAACTGTTAAGATGTTGTATTATGTACCTTGATAATTTATGAGTCTTGATATATGGAAACACACCATTAGGAAAAACTCAGCTCTCAAACCCTTTGCCTTTAGCACATTAGACATGTGCTCAAGCATCTCAATTTCCTTGGCATATTTCATTTCATTTTCTTCCCTCTCAGCTTTTTCCCTAGCATGTCTTTCATTCCTCTCTCTAACAATTTCAGCTAACCCTACCTTCCTCATTCTTATAAAAGCATCCCTTGCATTCATCAAACTGATCACCCTCTCAAGTTCTATAGTGGAGTAGTTCTCAATTTCTTTATTTAATAAATTGAAAGTGTCATCCTTAAAGTAAATTCTGACTTCTCCCAAAGATTCAACACAAAATTTGACTATTTCTTCAGCTAGCTATTTGTGATAGTCATCATCTGTTATATTTATTGAGATAGGTAGAAATTCACTTTGATTAAAACAGTTTCAAAGTGCACCATTTTTAACTTTATTCTGCTTTAGTTTTCTCCTAGTAGACTTGAAATGAGTTTTAGTTGGAGGTTTGAATGAAGGAGGTTTAAAGAGTTTCTTTAATGAGGTTTAGTTTACTGAGATATGAAGTTTGAGTTGAGAGTTTGCAGTAGGTTTGTACATATTCTTAGGCTTTGAGGTTTGGATGATATTAGATTGTGTTTGGCTAGGTGTTTGAGTTAAGGTTGGCAAAGTTTTGGATTTTGAGTTGCTGGTGTTTTCTTTGAGTCTGTTCTATCTCATCCACCCTTCTTCCTCTTCTTACTTTCATCATTTCCTTTCTTATTATCATCTTTGCTAGAATTATCATCGTTATGACGCCCACTACCTTTGCTTGACTGACTTGGATTTAAGCCAAAAGATTTATGTTCACTTTTTTTTGTTCATCATCATCTAAGTCATTGTCTTTTTCATTTATTTGAGTTCTTGGTAGCATAATGTCTGCATTCTTCAGATATTTAGCAAAAAAATTTATCATCTCCACGTCCTCATGAGTTTTATTCTTCTTAGTCTTCAAATCAGTTTCTATGGTCATCATCAGTTTCTTGTTTCCCATGATAAGGTGTTTTGATAGTCAGAAGTGTTTACATCTTTTAGTATTAGGGAAAATATAGGTCACTCCTTTGCTTGGTTGTAGGTAGACTTCAGGAAAAACTCCTATTTGTCCATTTTTTAGTTTTTGTAGCAAATGAGGGTCCTCTGGACTCATCACTTTGAATTTGTTGATGAATACATCCAGTTCTGAGGCCCTTCTTGATTGGAGAAATGAGAGGAAGACTTGCATGCACCTATCAACACCAGAATTATTTATATTCACAACCACTCTCTTTTCTTTGAAACCGTGTCTTGTTACTAGTACCATTCTCAAGAAGTTGATGTTGTTGGTCACAACCTTCTTGTAGGTAAAGTGATTGAAATTGAGGGAGACTCTCAGGCCTTCAAAAAACTCAGCAAACTCCTTGTCAAGGTAAGGGCCTTCAGCTGTCATCTTGAGTCTTTCAATTCTAATATCATCTTCACTTTGGCTTGATTTTAGCTTGGGCTCCATCATCTCCCCTTTAGGCTTGGTAGCAGGCAAGGTTGAGTGTTGAGGGATCTGGGCTCTTACCATCTGCGATGTTTCCTGGAGTGGAACCTTCAAAGCACCCATAATAGCTCCTAGAGACACATTAGTATTCATTTAAAAATACTTTTGGGAGTATATAGGGACTCGATACCATGTTGTTGACTTTGGATCAAATATGTGAGTTCAGAGACTTGAGAAGTGAGAAATGTATTTGAAGCTTGTAGTTCATGTATCTGAGTTTATAGTGCTTGAATTTGAAGAGTTGAGGATGTAGATGGAGCAGTTTGTGAATCTTTTGAGAGAGGGGTACCAAGAGTATTGTGCAATACATTTTTGCTTTCCTCCATGACCAATGCAGAAGGTTCATACATAGCCTTGTATAACTGATCCAACTTGACCTTGTTGTCATTGCTGTTTGTGATTTGATGTTGGATCACATTATAAAGTATAATGAAGGAGTCCCTTAGCTTTTTGATACTCTCTTCAACAAGAGTGAGAGTGAGAGCTTGAAGTTTATATGGAAACTTAATATACTTGGTCTTCAATTTATTTAGAGTAGGCATCAGTTCATCAATTTGCTTGTTTACCAGCTCTTTGACTGCACTTTGATGACCACCAGAGTCTGTCCTACAGCTTTGCCAATAAAATTGAATGCTTTGAGTTGAGCTTTGTAGACTTTTGTGATGACATCATAGATCTCCTGTGGAGTGAATGCTTTGGAATTGCTGCCTAGAATAGTGATGTACTTCTCTCTGAATATGGAAAGTGCCTCCTCCATGTTGATTGAAAAAGTTTTGGAGATCCAGAAATTCACATGTACATCTCTCTCAGCTTCATCTACAATCTTGTCCTGTTATTTTTCAACTTCCTCCATGTAGGTGAGAAAAATGACTTGATAGTCTTGGTTTGTCATGTCTGAGGTGAGTAGTTGTTAAGCAATGTTGGCAAATCCCTCAATTTGATCTATAAACATCTCATACAGTTTAAGTTTGAGGTTGTGTATCTTGTAACCACTGAGAGAGAAGGTGTGAGGGTTGTGCATATGTGAAAGGTTGGTTTGGGTATGTTAAGGTTTGAGTTGAGGTGGATGGAATGGAAGGTAAGGTGGTATCTGTGTCTGGAGTCACAGTTGGACTCACAGTTGTAGCCATTGTTATGACAGTGTGTTATTCACTTGGTAAGTGAACCTCTATTGGAATTGGAGGGGAGTTGACCAGGTTCCTATCATGTACTATGGCCACAAAACCTTGTTCCACTTGCAAGGAACTGTAACTTAAATGAGCTATTGTATTTGCCTCCCCAATAGCTGGATCATTGGCAATTGAACTCCAAACTTCAATTATCAAAGCAATTTCAGCTAGGGGTTTTAAGGGTAGTTGTTTCTTCATGAGAAACCTCCAATAGAATTGGAGAGGATTTGAGTAATTTCCCCTCAAGAGTACTACCCTCAAACTATCACTCTATGAAGACTATTGAGAACATGAAGGTGCATTGGAAACTGTTTGCACAGGATCTTCAATAAAAACTGATGAAACCCCTGTGTTTGTGATGGTGTCATCAAGGTCTACCTCAACATGTATCCTCTCACCATCCAGAGATTGTGTCTGAATGATGACCACAGTTTCAAGAACTGCGTCACTTAATTTTTGCAGGACTTGAGAAGATGATTCAATTTCTTCATTAAAAGTAGAAGAAATTTAAGAAATTAGAGTTGTGAGCTCAGGTGTGAGTATTGGCAACTCCCCTTAATGGAAGAGGGAGTTTCAAGAGATGTGCTCTCACTGATGTGTGTGCCATCCAAATTACTTCTTTGATCCTCTTGAGGGTGCTCAAGAGGGTGTGCAGACTCTTTACAGATTGCACAATGGATGGTTCTTGATTCAATAGTGACACATTGTTGAGAAGGTGCCACTAGAGTCTGTTTAGTCCCCATTTGTACAATTGCATCTTTTTGAGAAGATGCAGAGGTGGTCATTTGAGTGGTCATCTCAGTTTTCTTTTGCTTCTTTGGTTTCTTGACCAAGGGTGACATTGTTTCTGTTTGATCCTCACTACTCTCATTAACTATCACTAAATTGGTTTGCTTCCTCTTCTTTTTACTAACTCCATCATTTTGAGAAGATGAAGCTATTGGTTTCCTAGTCTCTAATGATTTTGAAGAATGGTTTTCAGATGTGAAAGGCCCATGTGGGTTGTCCTGTTTGATTCTTCAACAGGACCATGAGCCATAGTTGTACTAGCTATTGCACTAATTCTCATATTAGGCATTGGGTAAGGGTAAGTTCTAAATTTTGCTCTAGTACCACTTCTTTGTCTATTTTCATTTCCAGTGTAGCATATCAGTGCAGAATCTACCAGGTCTGTGACTCTCATTTGTCCAGTTCATCTTGACCCTTGATCTTGTAATCTTTAAGTTGCATATGTAGGCTTTCCAATTCAATGATAAAATTGTTTGTTGACTGATAATCTTGTATCTTCAAGTTGTCTTTATTCTGAATTATTAAGTTGTTTCGAGATCTCTTTTATTGTGTAGATATGTCACATATCGATAAGTAAAATAACTTATCCATATCTCAAGTTCTCTACATAAGTTTTTGACTTATTGAGTTGTTCTCTACAAGTAGAATGACTTGTCCATATTTTCGGTTCTCTATATAAACTTTTGACTTGTCGATATCTCCAGTTCTCTACATGAGGATTTAACTTGTCGATATCTCTAGTTCTCTACATGAGGGATTGACTTGTCGATATCTCCACTTCTCTACATGGGCTTTTTGACTTGTCGATACCTATTGAGACTTCTCTACAAGTCAGTTCAGACTTCTCGACATACTTCTCTACATTCCTTGATCTTTGACTTGTCGATATCTGACTTAAAACATTTTTCCTAGAACAACATTATTCAACTCCAAACTTCAACACTTCTCTCTGAGACATGATCATGATTGATCTTCTTCAGAATTTATTTCCTTATCTTGATGGATGTTTATAGAACAATCCTCCAATCTAATCTACTTAGCATTTTTACAGACTTAAGAAATACAATTAAAAAATTGTGTCTATGGAAGCCAAAGCAACCAGAGTGTCTACAAAATCAGGATCTTGGTGCCAAGATTGACGGACCTCATCTTCCTACTGGGGTACCAGAATTGAGATTGCGACTGAAGAACTTGGCTTAGATTTTTCATGAAGCCCCGACAGTGGGTTGGCCACGACATTGTCCTGTCCTCCCGTATACACTATTTTATAGTTGAATCTGAGAAGTTTAGTTAGCCAATTTTGTTGTATCAAGGTAGTAATCTTTTGGCTTAATAGGTGTTTGATTGCTTCTTGATCTATTTTAATGGTTAATGGTTGGCGTTGTGAATTCAAGGTGTTTCAAGATTTCTCGTTTGAAAGTTCTTGCGAGAATTAACGCTTGTTTTTACTAAATTTTGTTATGCGTCATCGAACCTACAACTCTTGGTTCGATTTTGATTTTTAATTTTAGAAACCGTGCATTTTTTATTACAGTTTAATTTTCGGTCGAAATCACACCAAACTGAACCACTTTCATCCATATGTACTACAACATACAACATGCTGATTTTTAAAATTAATCTCGAAATACATGATAACAAAATTACTTTCGAAATACATGATAACAAGCGTCTGTACTAGCTTCATATAATACAATGTAGGATTTGATTCATATATACATAACAATGTTTATTTTTTTTATTGGTGAATATATATCCCATGGCAAACTATTAGAAACAATAAAAAATAGTTCATTGGTTCCTATTAAGAGATTGTTATAGACCCTGGTCATGTTACTATTACAAAAAGGCCACGACAAATATTTTGCTAACAAAAACTAATTTCAACACGTTTTTAATATAATTCAATTAATTAAATATTGTTGCTTAATTATTAATCGACAAATAAAACTTATTCATTTCGTTTACCGACTAAAATATATAGTAT
Organism: Apium graveolens; assembly: GCF_009905375.1. Taxonomy (NCBI): domain Eukaryota; kingdom Viridiplantae; phylum Streptophyta; class Magnoliopsida; order Apiales; family Apiaceae; genus Apium; species Apium graveolens. Next base: position 127,113,671 of record NC_133648.1, read on the forward strand.
TCTCTAAAGGTGGTTGAAGTTTCTAACAGTTATGGTTGTGATATAAAATCACATTTATCTAAAGTTTTTCATGATCCAACCATACAGATGTAAATAAATCAAATTAAATCAAATGTATCAAGTATAACTGAGTATAAGATATACGCAGCCCTACCCCTACCACAAAAGTAAGTGAAATATTTTCGTGAATACCCCCGATTTGATGCATAATACATAAAAAATTTATGATAGTTTCGATACAATATCTTAATTCGTGATTTTATTCACACCTGACTTATCTCTAATGGAATAGAGTGTCACGATTAACTCCATTAAAGCTCCTTCCTGTGTGGTTGATGAAACTCGACCAAATATTTATAGCCAATCTAATTAATTGAACACAAGACAATTGAGGAGGAAACCAAGAAATCCGGTGTTAAATAAACCCACTTCAAATATGAAGATGACAATATACTCGAGTTATCCAAGACTTGTTTACAAAAATGATATAAAAATATGGTCGTTAGTACATAAAATCATCCTACCCAAGTCTAGCCCGTGTCGAAAAACTCCAAAAGAGGGACACGTACGTACGTACGATGGATAAGGACAAAAGCAATATAGAGGGGGGGATAGTAATTTTTAATTTGAAAAGTAAATGAAGCGTAGAAAATCATTGATCAATTGCTGACTTTTATCGTTCTCATCCCCAAGTTGCTTCCCTCGCGTTGCAAATGTAAGTAACTGAAACAACCTCTTCTTTTTCTATTTTGATTTCTTATTTTTCCTTAACCAATTTTTCATAAGTATTTTCTGTATTGATTTCTGTGATTAATTAATTATATATATATATATATATATTTTTTCTGGAACTGAACAATTTATGATTGAGTAATTTGACTAATCCTCCAATTCATTCGTTGTTTGTCTAGTGAGATTGTAGTTTATAATTAACGTAATCGGGGTCCAATGCGAAGAGCTGCTAAGGCAGGCATTCCCAGGTTCTCCACCCCCAGTTTTTCGGGGTTTCTTCGTTTTCGGGAGCTCTCATCATCCACTTGTTTTCATGATGGACCTCATATTTTCTCGACTCCACTTCAAATGTCGGTATAGTTGGTTTCCCTGTTTTTCGAGCTTCATCGATATTTTAACTTAATGTTTTCTTTGATTTAGTGTAGTATGGTGACTATTAGTTTGTTTAATAAGTTTCCTTCAAATTACGGATTATTCATATTTCGAGTTACTTGCTCTCTTACAATGTGGTGGGAGAGGACTTATTAGGATCTTACATTAAATATTAACACTTTCCCTCACTAAAAACCCCATTTTTGGGTCAAGACAGGTACCGTATTGTTTAAAATTAACATTTGAGAATATTTACCGTAGGAGAAACAGAACTTGACACCTCTTCAAATGTGAGCTCTGATATCATGTTGTGTTACAGCTTTCCTACAACCTCAGGTGTGAGGAAGACGACTTAATGGGATCTTATATCATATTTTAACATCATCTGCTCTCTTTTTTAATGCACTCTAAACTATTGTTAAGGTACAATCTAATGATCTAGACGGCGTCATGATTTTGTTTTAAAGTTCAGCTAGTATGCAAAAATTAGATAATTTGCTTCTTCATGGCATCTTGTGTTACATTTATTGTGTAATTTATTGAATTGAGGTTTTATGATCAGTTCTGATTGCTGTTCAATTCATGCGGTTGGTTTTGGTTTTTATACTAGAATGGCACTGAATTTGTTTATGTAGTGGTGAGACTTCAATAGAAACATCTGAAACAATATATGTGAAGAGTATGTTACCAGAAAAGTTCTCAAATCAAGCACATAGATCAATTACCAATCTTCACGATACTTCAAATATATCAAGGTGTTACAGCTCTCACTGCAATAATACTACAATATCAGACGTGAAGCATAAGGTGCAGTTGGTTTCAAATATTTTAGATGTCTTAATATTTTATCTTTAATTAGTTTTCTTTGACCTGCTACTATTCTAGTATATTTTGAATTTCTAAATCAATTTTCAAAAACTTTTGATGACATTTTCTTCTTCCTTCAGTAGTTATAACGGTCAAAAGTTTGATATATTTTCAGTTTTTGGGTACCATTCCTGGTTTTGTAAAAATATGGGAAGTTGGTCCAAGGGATGGATTGCAAAATGAGAAGGAGATTGTGCCTACTGCTGTGAAGGTTGAGTTGATAAAGATGCTAGTTTCTTCCGGGCTTCATATTGTTGAGGCTACTAGTTTTGTCTCTCCGAAATGGGTACCTCAGGTAAAGAAGGCCAGCTGCATCTATAAATTCTTTCAGGCATTTGTTTATGTTGGGTGCTATAATCATTTTCTATGAAGATTTTTTTTTTTTTTTAATTTTTTATATATGAAGCTGGGATTGCTAAATCCTAATGGTTCGTAACAAAGCGCTACATGCCATACAATTTTTAACATTGCTAAAAATTGATTTCGGTTGCAGAATACTCTCATGACTTAATTCACAGAGAATTGTTTCATGTTATTACATTGAGTCAGGGCTTTCTCAAACAGTAACAGAATTTCAAAGTTAATGACAGTTACCTGTCGGAACTTACTCTAGTGATAAAAATTTGTAACGAAAGATGCAAAGACTTGGGTAGTTTGGTTTTATTTTGAATATACATGATGGTTTTCCAGACTAATAAGGCACCCAAGGCGGGCATGCTAATGGGAGCATGGAACATAGATAGATTACTGAAATTTCTGGACTCGTATATTTAGAAAGTAAAACACTGATAGGTTAATGCCTACATATATGCTATTTGGGCCTTTTTGCAGATTTCATTATAAGTGCACGTGAAGACACAGTCTTTAATCTGTTTTGCATCTTCTGACTGAATGTTAACCTCTGGAAATGTTGGAATAAGGAAGTGATTTGAATCTGGAAGCTGTGTCTACTCTGATAAGGATGCATCTTTCATCAGAGGGGGGGGGGGGGCTATGGACCCTTTATGAATCCTTTTGCTTGGCCTTTGCTTCATAGTACTAAGTAGCAAATGGCTCTGGAAAATATTGTTTGATAATCACTTGAACAAAATGTAGACCCAGACCATTTACTCCCTCATTCAAGTCCAACACTCCTTACGATTGACCCAATGATTTTATTTTTGTAAGGATTTGCAATCAATAATCTTATATTTAACTTTTTGCCCTTTCTTCCTTCCCTGCGTGCTAACCCAGCTTGGGTGTCCCCTTCAGATAATGAATAGACTGGTCTGGAAGCATGATGTGACAGGGAAGAAGAGTAATTTAGTTCATTGAGATTTTTTATTCTGCTCAGAATTAGAACATTCTATGTATTGTGTTGGTCTATTATATGTATTATTTATCTAGTAAATCTCTTATTAAGAAAATTTCTTTAAGAAGAGTATATAGTAAATAGACAGGTACTTACTTTTGGCTTTCTGTAACCTAATTAAGCTAATTCAGTCGCCACTGATATCAGTTGCTTAAGTGCGCGAACCTCATGTATGCAGTAGATAATTTGATAATTATATATATATATATATATATGAATAGTCTATTTGAAATAATACTTTTGGTCTCGTATGCTGTTGGAAATTACAAGAGCAGTGGTTTTTACATCTGCTGATGCTGACAAAGAAATTAATAAACTGATTCCTTTTTATTGGTAAGTTATTGTAATTGATTAGGTGTTTTATTTCTACGTTGTAAGTAGATTATCAGAAGCTCTAGGTATCTAAAATGAATCAATCTAAATTTCATTATTTCGTTTTTTTGTGTGTGTTGTATTCCAAATATATTTATGTTTGTCCTACTTTGATTTCTAAACCCAAAACCATTTGTTGGTTAGTGTGAATATCTTGGTGTTTGTTTCGGGGTATTCTGAATCTAAAATATACCATCTCATTACCCTTGTTTCTGTCTAATAATTAGCATTATACAAGGGCAAAAGTCAAGAATAAAAGATGGAATGAGAATAATGAAGCTTCATAACATATCCTAGCACTAACTTCTTTTATTTTAACGTTGTTAGATCTCCAATCTAGTGCTGTCTTGTATATCTTTGAAGGATAATGTGTAATTTTGCACATGTTATTTACACTGTAATAAAACCTATTTGTTAGCTAGCAGATGCGAAGGACGTGATTCAGGAAATTCAGAATGTTGAAGGTGCTAGATTCCCAGTCTTAACACCTAATCTTAAAGTAAGTTTGCTTGAGGGATAAATACACGTTTACAAGCTGTAAGATGCAGCTGTGACCTTTCTTCTTATTACGTTGCAGGGTTTTGAGGCAGCTGTTGCAGCTGGAGCTAAAGAAGTTGCTGTATTTGGTTCAGCTTCTGAGTCCTTTTCGCGGTCAAATATAAATTGTGGCATTGAGGATAGTCTTGCTCGTTTCCGTGAGGTTGCTCTTGCTGCTCAGAAACTTTCAATTCCAGTCCGTGGGTAAGCTCTATGTCTTACTATTAACTTGTTTTGATATAACATTAATATCTATGCTTATGTATCTGTGGTCAGAGAATAGAAATAGCCTCTGACATTCTGAGTACATGTCATTGTTTTAGCTAGTCTCGACTCCTTCAGTAGTCTGCCGCTTCAGTCCTTTTATACTGGGATTTGAGGATTGGTAAACACTTCTGTATAAGTTATAAAATCTAATATACATAAAGGTTATCATTTCATAATAAAGCATGTGAATACTATTTATTGATAAATAAATACACACAAATTTTACAGTTTTTATAAATATAATCAAAATACTACTTTCTGCAGATTATTTGAATTATATTCTGAAGTTGTCTAACTATGCCATACTTATTACTGATAGATATGTATCCTGTGTTGTGGGGTGTCCGGAGGAAGGAGCAGTACCACCTTCAAAAGTGGCCTATGTGGCTAAAGAGCTTCTGAGTATGGGCTGCACGGAAATTTCCCTTGGTGATACAATTGGTGTTGGGACCCCTGGTAATTTTTAATTTCCTTTAGCATCTAATATATTTGTCGCCTTGTTGGGCAGTTACATTGGTGTCAGTTTGACTGCTTAGGTATGGTTGCAATATATTTTATCTGTCATACAGACATTTAACACAGTAGTGTTTTATGTTCAAGACATCTGAATTTTGCTCGTGGCCCTTTCTTCCTTCCCTTTTTCTACTCTTGGGTCCCTGTATGACTTGTGAGCATTTGACTAAATTGAATTATTTGCTGTTTATGCACTATGTATCTACTTAAAGCATGTCCAATGGTGTTCTAAACTTGGTGCTTTATCTATATTATAGCACCAAAAACAAAAATTATCAATCCAATGGTGGGTTAAGCATTGTGCTAAAATAGCACAATGCTATAGTTTGTGCTATTTATAGAACTAAATGTAGCATTGTGCTATATTTGCCAACTTATCAAAAAGTAGAGGTAAATAGATAAATGAGGTGCTTGAAAGTGTGGGGTATTTAGAAGTTAGTTAAATTTGTGTTCAAAATTGTGAATTAGTTGGAAGTTAGTTAAATTTGAAACAATGGATTGGAGAAATGGTGCTATATTAGCATCAAAATGTACTTTTTGGTGTTAAATTATAGCAATAGTTACACTTATATTTTGCACACCATTGGCTTTGCTCACGTGTTATAATCAGGCACATAGCAGTTTTTAGTGCAGGGTCGCTAAAAAGGCAACTGAAATACCATACTCCCTCCACTCGCAAGTTCCAAAATTCCAACAAAGTACAAATGTCGTTTTGAATACATAATGAATAAATATCACAACTCATGAGGATCTTGTGTTCACGATATATTTAAACGTGGAAGGTATCCTTTTATTAAATGGAGAAATAATAAATATGAAGAACATGTGATGCCAACAACAAATAAAATTGGACTCTTTTAATCGAAGAAGATTTTATCAGAAATTGTAAACCAGTGTCCAACTGCATGAGATTATATATCATCTTGAATACTAAATTATGCTTGAGATTAATCTAAACTATTATTTTGATTTTTGTTTACGTTCCATCTTAACCAGTCCACATGCTCCGCATACGTATATGTTTATTATATTGGATGCACACTTGCGGTGTCGAAGGTCTTGTTATTACGTTATGTGTATGTGGATATCATCCGTAGTTGATTTAGATATTTCTTGCCTGCGATTTGTTTACACTATTTGCACAAATATATTGAATGTTTCAGATTTACATGTCTTTCTTTCTATGCAGGAACTGTCATTCGAATGCTGGAAGAAGTTGTTAGCATTGTCCCTAAAGAGAAACTTGCCGTTCATTTCCATGACACATATGGGCAAGCTCTTTCTAACATTCTTGTGTCCCTTCAAGTATGCCATCTGTTCATCTGTGGATGCTGATTTCTTCATTCTTCAAATACTTTTTACATCTACAACTATTTTCCTCCCAAATTTATGTACTGTTTGATTGATGAGCGACTACAAATTGGCAAATTATAATGTCACTGACTTGCTGTACTAGTGCTGTTATGCATACATTAATTGCAATATTTTTTTTTTGGTACAGATGGGGATCAGCACGGTGGATTCTTCTGTTTCAGGACTTGGTGGTTGTCCATATGCTAAAAGTGCCACCGGAAATGTGGCTACAGAGGATGTTGTTTATATGCTCGATGGATTAGGAGTGAAGAGCAATGTTGACCTAAGAAAGCTAATATTGGCTGGAAATTTTATTTCCAAGCATCTGGGAAGACCATCTAGTTCAAAAGCTGCAATTGCCTTGAGCAAGACTATGGTAAATGTATCAAAGCTTTAAGGTACTCCCGCTTCCCTAAGCTACTATATCAAGCCCTGAAATGAAGTCGAGGACACAGAAAAAGAAATCAACTTAGTGGCAACTAAACCGTAAATTGGCATTTCTTTATTAAGTGTTAAGGGATCCCCCTTTGGCGCTCTTGTTGTTTGTAAAACAATATACATCACTCACATTTATTGATCCTTTAGATACTCAATAGATATTTATTGTGCAATAATGGGGTCAAATAGCAAAAGGGGTCTTGTAATGGTTGTTGACTGAAGAAGAGAAAGAACTATTCTCCGTAATATGTAGCATGTAATTGGAAATGGCAGAAGATACTACACTATGCACAGAAACGAGCAATTATGTTCTTAATGTATTCTGCATATTCTTATATATAAAATACTAGGCATGTAAAATTATCTTTGCTTGTTTGTGGGGCTGTAGATGAAATAAAATGCACATTGATCACGATACTTGAACACATACACTCGTTCTTGTTACAATTTTGAAGGTTTATAGATATGATCTTTTTAGCATTACTGAGGTTCATCCATCAGTACTCCGGTCAAAGCATTTTCAACATTCTCATTCCAATCTGCTCAACAGTCATCCAAACTGCATCTCTTTGTTCGGGATTGGGACCCTTCTTTATCTGGGCTTGGGACCGGAAATGTCAGTCCACTTGATTTGTATCTTGATTCTTGGCTTTTCCACACCTACTTCATCTATCAACGCTGTACAAGTATCCTTCCCCATAATTGGTTTTGTGGACTTGCACATACTCGTGAATACCCACAGCTTCAACATTTGCAGTCTCGTTTAAATCATTATCACCACCCCACCTTACACTTTATATAAATTCATCATCGTCGTTTCCATTGACAGGATATTCCCAAACTCTGAACCACAGAACAGCCGCATAATCTTCCAGAGTAAATTCAGAACTTGGGGTCAATCATCAGGAATATTGTTGTTTCCTATCTTTTTAAATAGCGTAAATGTTAATTGTCGACAATTCAGGAGGTTCCGTCGGTGCTCCAATCAGAGCAATTTTACATTCATCCGTCGGTGCTCCAATCAGAGCATTTTCACCATTCACGGTCCAATCTGCTCCATAGTCATCCAAACTGTATCTCTTATGTAAAGCTATGTATATCTTCTGCATCCGTTTATTTGTCCGACAGCGATAATAAGTTTCAGAACTTGCTTCCACTTGCATTGCTATTCGGGTTTCCGAATTTATGATACGTTCCTATTGTTGGGACTCCTGCTAGCTTCCATAATGTTTGTTTTTCAAATGCTTTATCCAAAATGTATCCTCATCCAGACTTATGGAGAGATTTATGTTGTCAAACTGCTCACCACCATTATTAGAAGTACTGCTAACATAATCACTATATCTAAAGATACCTTTGCTATTTCCTGCTCGAAAATTTCTTGTCGTTGCCTACATCAGTCCTCATCCTCTTTCGGGGGTTGCTCTTGAAATATGTTACAACTCTTCTGGTTTAACATCTTTCAGAGTCCTGTTTGTGGGTTCAACTGGAAGGGCAGCCTCTACTTGCTCAAAATTTGCGAAGTCATTTGAAATTTGCTTTAAGATATTTCCAAGCTGGAACCCGGTGATTCCTGGACTGCCGCCATACCATTCATCTCAGCTATATACTTAAAAAAAGTCCTTGTACCTGGTCATCAATAATTATTGGCAACTTTTGAATACTATCATCATCTGATATTCCGGTTCATCATAATTAACATCACCATCCAAGCATTCGCCAACACTTTTGTCGTCCTATATATTGGATGATACCAATCTCCTTATCTAATTAAGCTTTCCAACCATTCTCGTCCATGTCTGCTCCCGATTCATTGATCACCGCGTCCCAACTGCCTGTCATCACCTAACACCATATTCATAGGATTAGTATCTGCTCCGAAAATGACATTTGGCTCTGAAACAACCACTTTCTTTCAAAAAAGTAGATGTTGACCATTACTTTAGATATCTTGCTTTCTTGTGGGAACATCTCTACTTCTTTACAACTCTGCTACATAATGATTGCAACAAAGCAGCTTTCCCTAAACTTCTTCTCATAAAATATCCCACAATTATTTTTCATCAGCGAATTTGAAACAGAACCCTCGTATTCTCAAACATTTACATGCACACTAATATCACAATTTTCTTCTCTTTCCATTCAATTTTTTTTACTATTATCTTTTAAATCCAAAGCAGGGGAAAAGGAAAAATATAGAAGAAATAGTTATATATTAAAAAAAAAGTAATTATCGTACTACATGAATTATAGAATTAATAACGACATTATAGGTTGCCTATTTAAGAAACAAAAGAAAGCCTTAAAGGCATGCAGCTGTCGTGGTGTAGTGGTTATCACGTTTGCTTTACACGCAAAAGGTCCCCAGTTCGATCCTGGGCGATAGCATTTTTGTTTTTAATCCAAGTACTGCCTTTTTCATTAATATTTTGCTAAATTAGAGACATCTTCCACCAATTTGTTTTTAATCCAAGTACACCTATGCCTCTTTCATCAATATTTTGCTAAATTAGAGACATCTTCCACCAATTATCTCTTGAATTATTTTACTTTTTTATTTAATTTTTTTGTCATATTTTTAATTTAATAGAAAGCTGATGCGTGCATACTAGAATAGGAAAATAGGTTGAAATTAAATTTGCAAATAAGAGTATTTGTAACAGCTATTAATTTTAAATACACAATTTAAATAAGAGTTCAATGGTGAAAGAAAAGTTCCCACTCCTCAATTTGTGAGAAATGCTCTTCATTTACCCACCCATACGAGTTATACTACTTTCATTAGGGATCAGGAGATGAGACGCTTCTTAACCCAGATTGGGTACGACAAGGACATGAAGAGTCTAGGTCAACTCAAGTAACCTGGATTTTGAAGGGAATGAAACTTTTTCTTCGATTGCATTACACGAGCATTCAACAAAAAAGCTCCAACTTTGATGCTCTACCCATCATGACACAACAAATTGGGTATTCTATGATTCATTTTACTAATTCTGATTTTGGTAGAGTAATTATGTACTTTATTGGTGATAGATTAAAAGCTGGTCGTAATTTAGTCTATTATGCTAGATCCTGTCAGCTTATATTTAACTATCTAAGCCCAAATATAGCTACCCCTCCTGTTCAAATTATATCACTTTTAAATTGACAAAAAGAGCATTTTCTGATCTAATATATAGGGACGTGGATATGAATAATCTTCCCGTACTCAGACTTCCTGTTGAAGCCGTGAACTTGCTCATTGCAAGGTTTTATAGGATATATGCATCAAATACTGTGTAGTGTCCTAAACTACATGCAATAACTACTGGGAACCCCCCTGTAGTTGTCACAAGCACCACAACCTAAACACCAACACAAACATAAGCCACCTCATATTCCTCTCAACATGCATATGTTTCAACAACAAAGAAGGTAGCAAAGTCTAATGCCCCTCAAGGATCAGGATTAAGGCCTTCTCAGAAACCATCCACTGCATTTATGAATAAACAGGGTGGGAAATAAAAACAAACTTCCAAATATTCTAAACCTTCGATCACTCAAAAAGGAAGTTTGTTGCTTTAATATCAGAGTATAATGAAGAGGGCACTGCTCCTCTATCATCCAAATTCAAGAACATAAAGTCTGAATCAGTAACAGTTGGCCAGGGTCCTAGCAAGAAGGTCAAACTGACAAATACTGATAGTTCAAAAAGCACAACTCACACTCACAAACAGCCAATGAGAGATCAAGGAAAATCTATTGTTGATGCTCATGTTGAAATCTCTGATTCAATGTCAAACATAAGAGAAGTGTCAGAGAAGTTACTCATGAACAGGTGGACAGAAATATGAAAGAAATCTTGGGAAGAAGAACAACTGAAGTTAGAGATCCTTCTACTGGACTACCAGCTTCTTCCGAAAAGAAGTTGAAGAGAAAAATTCAAAAATCAGCTAAAGAGAGGATTGTTGAATCTCTCTTTGGACCTAGCCCACAAGAACATGTGTCTCATAGTGATACAAGAGTTACTGATAGTCCAGTTCCACAAGAACCTTTACTCAAAGGGTTGAAGATGACATTAATGCTGATTTTGGTACTAGTGAATATAACACCCAAGCCCGCAACCGAATACGTACCGAGACCCAACAACCCACCACTTGTCAGTCCGAAAAAGCTAATGTTTTGGTAAACATTAGCTGTTGACTTATATCTATAAAGGACACAAAGACTCTTATTCTTATCGATATGGGATGTTACAAACACCCGACGTCGATCCCGGAAACACACATATGGAACCCGGGAAGTGCCTCTGCACTTTCGACCGGACAGAGCTATGATACCATTTATAACACCCAGGCCCACAACTGAATGCGTACCGGACCCAACAACCCACCACAGGTCAGTCCGAAAAAGCTAGCGATTTGGTACACATTAATTGTTGACTTGTATCTATAAAGGTCCCATATACTCTTATTCTTATCGATGTGGGATGTTAAAAAACTTACAATTCTTAAAATTAAAAATACGACTAAATTACAACCACAACCACAAACTCTAACAAGAATCTAAGAATAAAACCAAACTCCTCAAATTTTTGCAACTCACACTCTTCCCACCAAGTAGCCCACCTACGAAAACCTGTCAGAGGAAAACAAAGCGAACAAAGGACCGGTAGTGAGCGAAAGACTCATATACATATATGGAACAACATATAAGAGGAATAAAGATCGAACAAGATATTAATATGAACATAAACCGAATAACGAAGCAACGAGTGATGGAAAAAGTCAGGGAAGATAAAATACTATGATACATAAAATCATAATATGAATACACAAATAATCTCTAATCAAAATAACATACTCTTCCAATCAAATTCTTACCACTTACAAACAATGATCTAACTCGTACTCGTACTTACACAAATAATCGCACTTACAAAATAATATACAAAATAGCTTACATACGAACATGAGAGACAATATTACACTTACAGGATGTCCTACATTTTCGGTAATCTAGAAATATGTAGTCATTAAAATTTACAGGGGCTTGCACAACACAAAGCAAATGCTACCCAATATCTTACAGGGGCTTGTTCGGCAATAAGCACATGCTACCCAAAAGGCCAAATCATAAACTTACTAGCCATGGCTATACATGTCCTACAACATCGGAGACACACCCATACAATTTAATTACACCATATAGGAGGTGCCAAGCACGGGATTATCCACTCGCGACGGATGTCTTGCAAACTCCCAAGTCTTACAAATAACATAAATAACTCAAAATACATACTCAAATATCACACACCCAAATATTTTATATCTCCAAAATCATATATAAATATATCAAAATAACCTCAAGTATCACAGAACTAAACATCACACAAAATCACTAATCACTGATAAGGTCAAATCTGATCAGTTTCAAAGAATGCCAAATTAATGCATAAAAACGAATTCAAATGAAAGAGTACGAAACACGAAAGTCGTAAAATATTCTGAGACCTTTCTAGAATGGTAAGGCACATCAAAAACGAATAAGTAACGAATTCATAAAATAAATAAATACGGACTGCATAACAGAATCAGCCCCTAATCAGTTTAGTATTTTACAATTTAAGGCCTCTGAATTGTGGAATATGGTAGCAGAATGTGAAATAAAAATGCAGATGTCGGAAAGAGTTTTCCAGAATGGTATCACTCATAAGTTTTGAACAAATATTACATTTAATATGATTTTTCAAATTTTGGATATTCAAATCCCGAAGTCAAACAAGGAGGTCATACAAATTACAGAAAAAATCATATTTAGAAATCAAATTTCACAAACTGCAAAGAACGAAAGTTGTAGATAATTAAAAGACCTTTCCAAAAAGACTGAAATCAATAAATTCTAACAAATAACGAATCAGATATGAATATAAAAAGAAATCAGATCGTATACAATGAACTAAGAATACGGAAGCGAAGAACAAGAGAACAAATAAGATATCCGTACCTCGAGATCTTATTTATCGAGAATGCTAACAATGATTTCAGAACCCCCAATCACAAGAACTCCAATTCCAGAAACTCCAAATTTATAACCCTCCAACAAGTTCTTGATGATCATCTCCATCTCCATCTATTTTCTATTTCTCTCTTCTCTCTCCCTCTTTCCTCTCTTCTCTGATGAAAGTAACGCAAACCCTTATTTTTTTAGCAAACCCTAACTCTTCTCTTCCTTATTTCTCTTTTTTTGTTAAAGCCCTCATTCTTTTTTTTATAAAACCATTACTATTTTTTTAAACTAATACTCTTAAAACAATATTCTGATTATAAGAAAATATTTAACTTACACAAATTATTTTAACAACAACATAATGATATTAATAAATAATTAAATCAAATAATCTAACTAAAAATAATTATAAAATATTGGGATGTTACATTCTTACCTCTTTACAAAAATTTCGTCCTCGAAATTTAACTTGTGCACTTCTGCTAAAAACAGATCTAACGAACACGAACTTATCTTGAAGGAACATGAAATGAAGCACACTCTCAAGTAAATGATCATTCTAAAGCTACCCACGCTCACAGGTCGAGCCTAAAGGTAACTTTAAAACTAAAGTTCTATCTGACAACTACCCAAAATTCAGACCTGGAGCCTAAAGGAAATTCTACAGAATCTTAAAATTCTAGCTCTAATACCATTTACAACCAGTCCCACAACCGAATACGTACTGGGCCCAACAACCCACCACATGTCAGTCCAAAAAAGCTAGCGATTTGATACACATTAATTATTAACTTGTTTCTATAAAGGTCCCAAATACTTTTAGTCTTATCGATGTGGGATGTTACAAACACCCCATATTATAGGATTGACGTCCTCGTTGATCTTACAAATATACAAACGGAACCCGGGTAGTGCCTCTGCACTTCCGGCCGGGCAGAACTCTGATACCATTTATAACACCCAAAGCCCGCAACCGAATGCGTACCGAGACCCAACAACCCACCACAGGTCAGTCCAAAAAAGCTAGAGTTTTGGTACACATTAGCTGTTGACTTATATCTATAAAGGACATAAACACTTTTATTCTTATCGATGTGGAATGTTATAGTGAAGGTCTGTTTGCATATGGTGATGAGCCAGTAAAGTCTGATGCAGCACCTACATCTACCACAGCTTCACATGATGACTTTGTTATAATTCCTGATTCTGATTTAGAAGAGAGCCTACAAGAACCTGCTACAATAACTCTCAATTAACAAGTAGCAGCAGCTCTATTGGTACCACATAGAGCTCCACAAACTGAAGCCTCTCAGAAGTCTAGCTCTTGATGCTGATCTTTCTTATGAGGAGATGCTGATTGATGAAGCTGGAAAGGTGCATAGTACACCAAATACTGATGATATTCACCATGAACAATTCTTTCCTTGAGGATACCCCCGTTCATATGACCATATCCAACTCTTCTCAGCCACCTCTTATTTCTGTAGGATATGAATATATGAGCTTTTCTAATGAGATTGAGAGAAAAGATCTAGAAAAAAATAGAATTAATGAGAGGCAGGAGAGAAAGAATGTAGTCTCTCAAAAATTCTCTGATGCATCTAGTGCACATGCTGATACTTCCCTTGCAGGTATAAACACTGATATTTTACTGCAGCCCATTCATATTTACACATCACCCATTGTATCAATCCCTGTTGTGGCTGAGACAGTACAAAATTCCATTCAAATTTCTACTCCATTCTCTACAATCCCTGTTACTGCTAGTGCTGATGTTACAGAATAGTCCACTCCACAAGATGAAATTTCAGTCTCTACTCCAATTCATGAGTCTCTGGCTCATTCAAATGCACAGAGGTCTTAGAGGTAGATACAGATGCATATATTCATATGCTCACCATTCCTGAGGGAATTGAGGTCAAGCTCACTGATGGCGCTCGATATATTCGAGATGCTGATATGGAGGTTTCTGAAACTATTGGTTCTCATATTGCTCCTACTGATGAAATTATGATAAACTCTGATGTTGAAGGTGAAGTAGCACAAAAACTTAAAGAGCCAATTGCTGATGATGAAGTTTCTACTCAATTCGGTGATGATAAAGATGTTAATGATGATGAAGATGATATTGATCCTTCTAAGATGTCTGATGAAAATTTGGATGATATCATCTTTTCTGTTGATATGCCAGAAAGGGAAAGGAAACTGAAGATGAATGAGAGAGTTGCTGCAATGTCAAGACAGTATTTGGAAGAGGAATGGAACTTCAAATGGAAAGATGAACAATATCCCATTTCTATTCACAATGCTTCTTAGCATTTGCAGACAGCTGAAAGACATTTTACTGATCCAAATGTCCTTATTCATTTTAAAGCTTCATCTCTGATGATCAAATCCATTCATTCCATTTAAGTCAAGACTCAAGCTCAGCTGGATGAAATCAAGAATTCTTTTCATGATGTCAAGACTAAAAATGAGTTTGAAGTTCAGAAGCAACTAAAGCCTCTTGTTGCCAGGAAAGGCAAACTAGAAACTAATCAAAATAAAATTTATGGTCAACTGTATGATGTTCAGGATTCCCTGGAGCTTATTATCTTTAATCTACTTGGTGATGCTGCCAAAAAGGGGGAGATAATTTCTAAATCTAAATGTTAATAGCTCAGGTGAAACACTGATGACAGGGATGATGCTCCTGATGGAGGTAATAAGGGAGGCAAAGCACCTAACAGTTATAAGGGTGGAGGAGATATTATTGGATCTAGTGGTGTTTCAAAACCTACTAACCAAACAAGAGGTAGAGGAGGAGGAAGATCTGGGTATAGAGGAAAAGAGCATGTGGCGCTCTCCAAATTCGGGTCAGAAGTTTGGGGTCCACACACACACACCTTATTTATAACCTTCTTATAATAATAATAAAGGTAATAATAATATGCAGTGACCCTACTTACCAACTACCACGGATCACAACAGGTTAAAGTATGCACACAAGCCACACACACACACTTATATTACAAACGCCCAAATCCCAACTATTTAAACTTACAACTGAATAATAAACATTATTACAAACTTCACAAACTTAAACTATTCCAAAAGTCTTTAGCTAGCTTATTCCGATCAACCTAGAATCCTAGCTCTCGCACTGGATTGGGGATCCTCGCTACCAACAGATTCCTTCTTAACTGGAAAAGAATATGAACAAAATCGTACAAGTGAGCTAACTAGCTCAGCAAGTAACATTGACAATACTGAGAATAAATAATGATCAAGTGAAATGAGTTAAGGTATCAAGTGAACAATGAATAATGATTTAGAATTGGATAATAGAATTTTCATTTCAAAAACCAAGGTTAGGCTGCTGATTAGTCACGTACTAACACCGAGCAAGGCACACAGCTCTGCTCTAATTACTGGATCCAAGGCACACATTGACCTAACTTGACCACCAATCAGGTCTGACCACGAATCTGGTCCATTATTTTATAAAAAAATCCAATTCTATCACAATAACAGAATAAAAAATATAAAGCAATAAATAGATTTATAAACAACATTGGATTTCCAATCATGAGATGGTTTTAATCTTCACAAGGAAATAATATGAAAATGATAAAGAATGGCTATCAGGTGGTGAAAGAATTGGATAACAAAAGAATAAAAGTTTCAGAGTTATAAGGATTTGGTTTTTCAATGTATAAGGTACAATGGTTTGAGTATGTAAGTAATCCTGGTTCAGTGTTCAGTATTTAGTTTGTATGTATTTGTGGAGTAGTATCGTATATCTGTGGTTCGTATTCGGGTATTCAATAATCAATAGTTCAGAAAGAATAAGGTTTACGGCTCAAAGATCAATAACTGGAATCAAG
This sequence comes from Apium graveolens, assembly GCF_009905375.1. Lineage (NCBI taxonomy): Eukaryota > Viridiplantae > Streptophyta > Magnoliopsida > Apiales > Apiaceae > Apium > Apium graveolens. The sequence continues at coordinate 127,130,327 of NC_133648.1, forward strand.
GTTTAGGGTTCAGTGCTTCAAAGCACTTGCAATATAAAACAGAACTATCAACTATTCTCAGTATATCTCGAGAAAGTTCAGAACACTTGCCTTGTATTAGCTTGCTACACTCTACTAGCTTTCAATCACAACCTCTTATTCCTCGACTACTTGCTTCCTTTTCCTACGCCTTGCCTCTTCTTCTCATATAGCATAAGTATCTAACAATACTCAACTCATATGATTCCACTCGATATAAGCTTCTATCTACCCTTTATTTGATCTAAATCCGATTTATAGATTTAAAGATACGATCAAAACAGTCATATAGCATACACATACACATTCAACACGTTAATCAACGCACATATAACGCATAACACGTAAGATATTTGATTGAAAATACTTTTCAAAGAAGGTTTGATGTTAAAAGGATTTTTCAGATACTTAATATGGATTTTTAAACATTTTTCGGAATTTAAACGGGCCGTTGAACCATTTTTGAAACAATAAACAGGGTTCGGTTGGCCGAATCTGGCTTCAAAATAATTTTATAATAATTATCGAGTCTTGAAAACAATTTAGACTAATATTTTAAAGCTCGAAACTATTTTTCAGAATTTTTAAATCAAAATAAAATAATTAAATCTAATTAAATAATTAATAAAATCAATTTATAATTAATTAAATCAATTAATCAATTAATTTTCGAATTAATTGACAAATTAACTAATTAATTATTAACTAAAATTAATTAACTAATTAATTCAGATTTATTTTTGAATTTAAAATAATTTTTGGAATTAAAATAATAATTTTTAGAATTTTTAATACTTAAAAAAGAATTTATGTAATTAAAAATAATAGAAAATATGAATTTTAAATATTTTCAAAATAGAATTCCTATTTTTGAAACTTCTGGAAACTACAGGGACTAAACTTCATCGTCCCCAAAAGTTCAGGGACTAAACTGCAATTTTGCAACCCCTCGCCGGAAAATTCCCCTGTCTCGCCAGAGAAGACGATTCTGGCATCCTCACACCACCACCACCTCCAGATATCATCTACTACTCCCCAGGAACATAACCCAACAATTAAATCACTCTAATAACCCCAGATTTTGCCGGAAATTGGCCGAGAAGTTCGTCGGTTCCGGCGAACTTTGTTTGCTTCGATTCGAGCAAACCAGGAATCATCAGTTGTTGTATTATACATGAATCGATTGCAAATTCAACAAGGAACATGATGCAATCAACAAAAACGTCTAATAACCCCTAGAACAAAAAGCCCCAAATTTTAATTAAGAACATTCATACGGGTTATAAACCCTAATTTTGAAATTCGAGAATTAAACTCAATTTTGAACATGTTATTGAACTCCAAATCAGTCATATAATATATGAAAATCATCAGGAAGAAAATATCTACAACATGCAATCATCAAATCATCCGAACAAAAATTCATAATTTTAATCAAAATAATTCGAAAAATAATTAAAAATATAGAAATTAAACCTTGATTTCTGCAGTAAAACGAGTCCTCGAATCTGAAAGTACACTCCAAATCCTTCGTTTTGGTTACTCCAACTTTCCCAACCGATTTCAATAACACCTTGAAACTGTAGTTTGATTCTCAGAAGGTTTTATGAAATTAGGGTTTTTCTCTGGAAAATTTTATAATTACTGCTTACAAATGATTTTTGGTACGAAATAAAATGCGGTAAGGGCTATTTATATTTACAGAAAATTTGTACCCCGTTGGATCATTCCGGATATAAAATAGTACGTTTATTTATAAAAACAGATCCAAAACGGTACCGATTTTCAGGATAATTATCCAAATCTGTACAATTTGTACTGCGGTATTGGTCTCAGCGCCTGGTTACACGTATTACGAGGTGATAATTAGAATAGTTTAATAAAAAGATCCCGTTTATCAAAAATACGAGTTTTATTGATTTACCGAAACAAATTTTATATCGAAAATATTATACCGGGACCCGCACAGGACAAACCGTACGCCGGATCGAAAAAGTCAAAACATGGAAAATGCTTGGAATATTGCAATTGCGTTAGGAAGGAGTTCTTGAAAGAGTTTCGGGTTATAAAAACGTAAAAACGGGTGAAGTCGGCTGGTTCCCGATTATATAAAATGATTTAAAAATACTCGGAAAAAGAATTTATTAAATCCATAAACTTTCTATAAAATCATAAATCAACATAAAAATAAATAGAAAGATATGACTATTATCTATATTTTATTTTTGATATATAAAAATTAAAATACTCAATTTATATTATTTTTAATCACCCAAACACATATATCACTTAACAAATAGTTCACAGAATACATACTGAGCATGCATAATATTTATTTATTAATCAAAAAAATTACACGATATATCCCAGATATTACAGAGCAATCCCAAAAGATTGTGCTTATAAAAGAGTTGACTATAATTATGATTGTTAGGTAATGAATACAATGCACAAAATATTTCAAAACTCACTTAATTTTATGTAAAAATCAAGCTAGTGTTTTGCTACAAATTCTTGGTTCTTTGTATGTTAAGAACCCAACTACTTCCTTAAGAGAGTTACAAGAAAAACTAGATCTCTTTGATCCCTTAAAAATAAAGGATCGGTGATTACTTTATAGATTAGTAAACACAGGTTTACACAGCATGCAATATAATGTACTAAATCCTACTTTAAGTTATCTCTAAAGCTTTACATTTCTGGCTTAGTGTATCTTTGCAAATCTTGTGAATCTGTGACTTTCCTTTGTCAGTTAATCTTGGCCTTTGATCTTGCACTCTTCAAGCTGCTTTTGTATACTTTTCAATTTAAGTGATTAGATCATTTTTTGATTGATAATCTTGAATATTTAACTTGTCTGCATTATGTACTTGAGCTTCATATCAAGATCTCTAGTTTGAACTATAGAGAACTGAAATCTCGATAAGTATAATGGCTTATCGAGATCTCTTAGTTCTCTATAAGTGTTTTGACTTGTCGAGGTCTCTGAGTTCTCTATAAGTGAACTTGGCTTGTCGAGGTCTCCTAATTTCTGCATGTAGAAATGACTTGTCGATATATCTGAGATCTCTATTAGCATTTTGACTTGTCAATATCTCTGAGATCTCTAATGAGAATTTTACTTTTCAATATCTCCAATCTTCATGTCTTCATTTGGCTTGTCGATATCTCTGAGTTCTCTAATACAGAAATGACTTGTCGATATCTTAGAGATCTCTATATACATTTTGACTTGTAGATATCTCTGAGATCTCTAATGATAATTTGACTTGTCGATATCTCCAATCTTCATGTCTTCATTTGACTTGTCGATATCTCTGAGACTTCTCTATAAGCTATTTTGGACTTCTCGATAAGTCATTCTGGAGTTCTCGAATGACTTCTCTATATAACTTGATCCGTGACTTGTAGATATCTTGACTTAAAATATTTTTCCCAAAACAGGTTTATTCAACTCCAAGCTTCTTCACAATTTCACTGAGTCATGATCTTCTTGATCTTCTTCCAGAGTTTATTCTTAGGCTTGAGAATGTTTACAGAAAAATACTCTAGTCTAATCTTTGACATTTTTACTATTAGGTCACACACACTGTAGAAGGGGGTTGAATACAGTGTTTATCACAATCAAATCGAATTAAAGAACTCAAGTAACATAAAACAAACTTTATTCAATATAATAAACTCTGTTACAATATAGAACTGTCCTCTCTCAGTGATGAACAAATATCACGAGAGCTGCTAGGGTTACAATGAATATTATTCTCGATAATGATAACACATATAGTGTAAACCCTATGTCTGTGTTTATATACTACAAAGTTACAAGATAATCGCTAATTGATATGGAATATAATTCTGCTTCCTAAAATATATCAATCAGATATCTTTTCTTCCAAGTATTCTATTCTTCATAGAATTCCTTCTTCATGCATATCTCTTCTTGCGTTTGTCTTGATCTTCTTTTCTTTCAATCAGTCGCCTTCCTTATCTGAAAGTCCCCTTAAGTCCTGATATTATATCCTGATAAATATCTCTTGATAACTTAAGTTCTGACCACTTAAGTTCTGACTTCAGTATAAGTACTGATTTCCAGTTAAGTACTGATTTGTCCTGTTTAAGTAAGATCTGAAAACTAAACACAAATCATATTAGACATGATATTATCAAATATATCTAACAATCTCCCCCAACTTGTAAATTAGCATAATATACAAGTTTAACAGATATTTGATGATGTCAAAAACATTAAGTACAAATGCATGAGAATTTGACTAGATAACTACAACTTACAGTCCTTAAAGCTTTACCAACTTTAACTTGTGATAACAGCTTCAGTCTGTATAAACATCAGAATTTAAGCAGTTGTAGATCTTGACTTGGCTTCAATTACTGATCTCTTTGATGTCAGGAGTTGTTCTAAGATAGTTCTTTAACAAACATCTCTCAGCATATTTAAGTTCATCAATCATCCTCCTTTTAGCATTCTTCAATTCAACTGTATCTTCACCAATTTGAAAGATAGCAGCACTGAGATCATTTATTCTGGCTTTCCTTATGTCCTGATCCAGTCTGATCAAATATGCCTTATCAGACTCAAGATTGAATTCCACATCCTTATAACCCAGAAAGGTAGTTATAATCTTAGCAGAGTTAGGCTTCATCTAGACAATATCACCCTTGTGATCTCTGTACTTGGGACAATATGTGCTGTCAGACTTCACAGAATAAAGCTTCTTCTGTCTCTGAATTTGAGTCTTCAAATAATTTGCAGCACTTTCTGTTAATCTGTTCTTCACTTGAAGTAAGAATAGAACATGTTCTAGTTCCTCAAAATACTTCAGTGGTATAGCATTCTCCCTTATGTGGTAAACTCTTCCATTTGTCATAAAATATAACAAGATGTGTTCTTTCAAGAAGGTATGGTAAACCATTTGTACAGATTCAAGCTGATTCAATCTTTTAGGAGTTGCTCCAACACCTGGTTCACTTAAGGAAGTTGGATCATTGGTTGTGTTCTGCACTCTTCTTTCATCAGCACTATCCAATCCAGATTTATCTCTTGCTTCCTTTCCTGTAATAACTCTTGCTTCAAAACCACTTACTGCAGTCTTCAAAGGTTGAGTTTGTTTAGCTTTAGTGAATCCTGGTAGGAGTAACTTTGAGGATTTAACATGAGCAATGTCAGAGGTTTCCTTTAACTTATCTTCTGATATCAAGCTAACTTGAGCTATGTCAGAGGTTGCTTGCTTCAGTGTTATATCAGAACTTACTATATCTTTACTCTGAACAACTTGAGCCATGTCAGAGGTTGTTTGAGAAATCTTCTTTGAAACCAGAGTAAGGTTAGCATCTTTAACAGATATTTCTTCATCCATAGGAGGCACATAAACCTTTACAGGTTCACCAACTTTTTCTTTGCCCTTAGACCTTGGATCTATCTGCATTTGTGATTTGGTCTTGGCTGCCTCATGATTTACCCTTTCTTTTATCACAATGCCTTTAGCCTTAGGAATTTTCTTTTCACCAACAGAAGCTTCAGATTTGGAGTTGACTTTTTCTAACTTAAGTCTAGCTTCTTCTTCCTTTAGACTTTCAAAGTCCATTCCCGGATTTTCTTTCAGAAATAACTATCTTGAAATCTCCTCATCAAGTTCCAGATGTTCATCAGAACTTATCCTTTTACCAGTATCAGAAGTTATTCTTCTCCCAGTATCAGAACTTGTTCTTTGACTTGTAGTTCCAGTTCTACTTGATGAAAAACCTTTACCTTGACCATGACCTCCACCCATTCCAGAGTTTCCCGGGTCATCTTTTCCATCATCCTTTTCCTTCAGTGTCTTAATAGGTTTGCATTTGGACTTAATTACTTTCTCCCCCTTTTTGGCAATAGCAGGTAATAAAAGAGAGACAAACAATTTCACTGAGGATTGGATCTCATTGAGTTGATTTTGATGAGAAGCTTGATTCTTCAAAATTTCATCAATCTGAGACTGTTGCTTCTCTTGGGTTTTCTCAATGTAGGCAATTCTGTCAAAGGTAGGTTGGAAAAACCTTTTCTTTTTAAGTTTCAGATTCATATCTTGCTGGATCAAGTTTTCTTGAATTTTATTCACCTTGTCATGAGTGATTGAGTGTTGACCTTGAAGGTGCCTTGTACTCAATGCAGTAACTCTCAATTGTGTCTTGAAATCATCATTTATCAGCATTTCATCAGCTTTCGCAAGATGCTCAGCAAGAATCTTTTCAGAAGGAACAAATGTAACTGTGTTCCACTCCTTAGTCCACTCCTGTCCTCTAGGAGTTTCACTCCAAGGTACTGGTGCTTCCCCTGTAACAAACTTCTTGACTATCTCAGCTTTATGAACAGTTTGTTGAGGTGCATGTCCTGATGGACCAGCTGCATCAGCATCTACATTTGTAGCAGCAGCTTCACCAGTAACTTCATCATTAGCAGCATCAGAACTTATAGAATCAGCATCAGTAGCATCCTCTGATAAAAGAATAGTATGAGAGGCTATGGAGGCTTCAACATCATCCTCTAAGTGCTGATCTCCAACTAAGTTATGATCAACAGCCATATTCTGATGCTCACCTAAAATCTGATCTTTAGTATCTAGATGCAGAGAAGGTGTTGTAGGCAATTCTGGATTAAAATCAACATCAAGAAGTGGTGTTGGTGGTGGAGTGATTGGAGCTGGTGGAGCTTCTAGATGCAAAACCTGAGGCACTTCCAAGTTATGAATGTCAATTTCATCACTTGGCCCCTGGTCATCAGCATGTACTGGAGATTGATGAGTTGCATGAAGGTCTGGATCAGCACTAGGAGAATTGTGAGCTTCAACAGGGTCTTGTGAGATCAGAGATTCTTGACCCCCTTCCTTAGCTGCTGCTTCCATTCCTTTACCAGAATCTTCAGGCCTTTTTGCCAATGATTTGAATCTTTTAGCTTTTGAGGAGTCTTTAGGAGCTGTATCATCAGAATTACGCTTTCTAAGCCTTTTTAGGGGCCTGGAACTCCCAATATCAATATCCTTCTGAGAAGAGACCTTCTCAGCTTCTACAACAACAGGTTCTGAAACTGGAACCCGTTCCTCAATATCCGACTCATCTCTCAGAACAATCCTCCTTCTCTTATGTTGTATCTGAGGTACAGTCTTTGTCCTCTTGGGCTTTGAAGATGAAGGCCTCACAGTATGTGCTGATGATGAAGGTTGAGATGTCTGTGAAGGTTTGAAAGATGTTCTGATTGAGGGTTGAGTAGGTTGAGGTTGAAAAGTTTGAGGTGTAAGTGTGGTATGTTCTGATGGTTGTGTTGGTGGCTAGGATGTGCTGGTGGGTTGAACATCAGGGTAAACAAATCTGTAGGTGTGAGGATCAGCATTTACCAGGATCTGTTTTATAGACTGAGGTATCTGTAAGGGTCTAACCACTTTCTTCTTAAGGTCAGCATTTAACAAGTCATTAAAAGCCCTTTTTGCAAGCTTAAAGGGTGGAATTAAATCAGCGGCAGGTTGGGGTTCATCAGCACAACATAAATTATATATAAGCTGACAGAATCTAGCAAAGTATACTACATTCCTATCCTCTAGCATCCTATCTGTAATAACCCCAATTTTTGGGAATTTTTTTTTGAAACCCTTATTAATAGTGTTTTTGCTGATTGAGAAAATTTTTCATGCCACACTATGTAGGGGTTCTGATATGGATATTCTGAGGTTTTATTAGTACTTTATATGGTATATAAGTGTATGCAAAGATCGTCAGAATCCAATTCCGAACACTTTGATTTTTCCCGGAAATACACTAGATACGGAGAGAATTGAGTATAAGGTAACAGGATAAAAAGGATTTAAATTAAAGGATTATAATAGAGGATCATAAAAAGAAATATAATGTATTGAGAAAGGTTAAGGGAACCTAAGTAATAAGATCCCGGGTATGATCCCTCAAACGATAAACGAAAACGAAAGTTAAGCGAACCGTATAACAGATCAGCGGTCATTAGGCAAACAATTAGAAGCTAATCAAAGAGATTAGAAGGGATGATGACATAGCAATGTGACATAAGCATGACATAAGGGGAAGGAGATGTGGTTGATTTAAAACCACACAAAGTCAAGGCTAGAAAAGTAATTAACCAAAAACAAGACAAAAAGCAACCAACCAAGCCAAAACATTTCATTTTCATCAAAAAACACAAAACCCCCATTTTCTTCTTCAAGCTCTCGGCCTCTTTTATTAAAAAATGAAAGTCCAAGCTCCTCCACTTACTATTTAGCAAGGTAATTATCCTAGCTTCTCCTAGTTAAGTTACATACTTCCTATAAGTTTAAGCTTCTAATTCCAAGCCAATCTTTTTCTATAAATCAAGAAAAAAGATGGTGAATAGTACTTTCTTGAAATTAATTTTTGTGTTCTTGATTTCTTTGAAAGAACAAGCTTGTAGGAGGTTAGATTAAGGCTTCCATGGGCATTCCAAGGATCTTTCATGGATTAAAAGCTTCAAGGAAGGTATAACTCTTCATGATCTTAGCTTTAAGTTTTGTTGTTTAGATTTCCTAATGTTTAGATGAAGGGTTAGGGTAATGGGTGTGTAATCATGTTAAAGCTTGTTATGAGTATTTTAGTTGGTGAGAGGCATGATTATTGTGTGTTTAGAGATTGGTTGATTTTGTGATATTTTTGGAGTTGGAAATCTTGGTTAATTAGTCAATGAACTTAAGTAAAACTCTTAGTTCATAATTGAGAAATAAGTATGAATTGGTAACATTGATTTGATGGGGCTGTTGGAGTGTGTTTTGGATGGATGTTGGTTGTATGATTGATTTGGGGTTGAATTGTGGTTGGTTTTGAATGGTTTAAATTTGGGAAATCACGTAAACATAGCCGTCGTAACGTCCGATTTTCTTTAGACTGTTTTTGTGCATAACATTAGGACCCGAGAACCCCCTGCTAGATTATGACCATTGCCATGTCTAGATAGCTCGTATTACGAGCTTCGTTTTGATATGTGGTTTGTTCGATTCCGATGCACGGTTTAGGAGAAACGACCGTTTTAAGTAACGGCGTTTCGCGAACGAAACATTTCCCCTCGCCTTACTTTGAAACATAGGTTAAAGGCCAAAAAGGGTTAATTAATGTATGAAACATTTATGGTAAGTGTGTTAGGCAGTTGGTAAGACACTCGCGAAGGAATCGCCTTAAAACTCGTAAAGGTTAAATTATTAAAAAATGGTGGAGCCGAGGGTACTCGAGTGACTTAAGAGAATCAATAAGCACAAAACGAGCGTTAGAGTCTGAGTTGGTTAGAGTATAGATTTACAAGTGACTTTGGTTTAATTCCAACTTACTTGTTGTTTATAGGTTACCAGACTCGTCCCGAGCCTTTTTCACCCCAAGTTGCTCAGGCAAGTTTTCTACCCGTTATACTGTTGTTGTGATGTATATATGTATTTGCATTATCTTGCGATAGATGCATGTTGGTTAATTAGCAAATGTTGCAATATATTGAAGCATGCTGCTATGATATATATATATATATGCATGCATGTTTCGTATTCTTGCTATATATATCTGTTGATTCAGTTGATAATACCTATGCTAGAGGATAGCGGTAACTTGCATATACCCTTAGTATAGGGACCCAAAAGGTGGAAATATTTTCTAAACCGGGAGTCGAGGATCCCGAGTAGATTTTGTATATATGTATATATATACATATATATTTATATATATATATGGTTATAGTTTTCAAAACTATTAATCGAATAAGGTTTATTCGATAACTTTATTTTATTTAATGAATATTATTATGAATATTCATTCGAGGGTTTATGACTCCTTTATTTTATTATTGAATATTATTTCAAATATTCATCCGAGGACTTATGACTCCTTTATTTTATTATTGAATATTATTTGAATATTCATTTGAGGATGTATGACTCCTTTATTTTATTTAATTAATATTATTTATAATATTCATTTGAGGTATTATGACTCCGCTTATTACTGAAATATATTCTTTATTTTATTAAAGAATAAGGTGTCGATAATCAAACTTATTTTTGATTATTCAAATAAAGATATTACTTTCGTATAAGTATATCTTTGATTATTTGCTATTAATTTCGAGTATAAGTTTTCCAACTTCTACCTCCATTATTCTTTATGGGAATATTATTTAAATAATAATATTCAGATATTTCTTTCATAATTGGGACTGATTTATTTCATAAATCAGCATTACTCCAAACATTCTTAAAAAAATGTTTTCGAGTCTTCAAAATGAATTTAAAAAGGGTAGAGCGGTTCCCAAAACTTGTTTTCAAATTCAAGATCTTCCATTTTAAGGGGACTTGAATACTCGCTCAAAAATCTAAGGGATCCGGCTCTGTGGTGTATTTTATATTCGCAACAAGGTTGCAGTTTTGGTAAATGAATTGATTACTTACCCAACGTTCGGGAAGTAAGTCCATCTATCGAGTCGGCATAAGCAACATGGGCTCAGTGGGCGTCCATGATAGTGTAATTGGCTCAGTGGGAGTCCATCAAATGCATAAGTGGCTGAGTGGTAGTCCAGCATAAGGTCCTATTGAGACCAGGGTGATGACCAGTGGGGAATTCGTCCATCTACTAGTAGAAAAGGTTACTTATTGGTATCTTTGCCTGATCAGCAAGATATCAGGTTTATGCCAAAATTCTTTCCTTTCCAAATTTATTGGATATTGCAATTCTGTTCATACTTTACATGACAGAGGTTTTCAGGAAATATATATATATATATATATAGGTGTATATATATGTCGGGACTTAATGAAGTATCTCGTAACTTCATTATTTATAATGATATTCAAAGATTGAATCTATTCAAATCTTGTCTTGTAGTCTCATCTATGTGATGAACTTTTGAAACTAATTATAACTTGAACGGTGGTAGTTCAAGTAGTATTTGGGAAAGATATAAGTATATTGGGGTATCTTGTAACTTCATCTTTTAAACTTATATCTAATTAATAATTGTCTTATGAATGACAAAGATTTTCAGAAAAATGTTGAGACAAGGTTAGATATATGAGATCACCTTGCAACGATATTTTTTTATACAGTTATACACTGGGACTTTGTGTATATTATGCATGGAAGAGGACTTCCAATATTTTGAAAAGTATATATGTATATATATATATATACTGAATATTTTGCGACTTCATCGCATTAAGATATCAACTTGGTTCATTTCTTTTGACCAAGACTTTCATGAGTATTATGAGTAGGCTCATATATTGTTAATCATTATACATATTATTTTGGTGGGCTTGCTGCTCACCCTTGCTTTCTTCTTTCATCACACAACAACAGATAGAAAAGATGAACATGACCAATCTCCCGATTCGCAAGCAGTTATAAAACGTTCCGCAGTCTTCTGGAAGCGTTGATGCCGCCGTAGCTGAGGTAGGAACTACCAATAGGCTAGGTTTTCAACTATTGATGAACCAGACTTATGTATAATATGAATTGTAATAATGGCAAGGAATATGTAAATTTATTCAGAACCTTTTTAAGGTATAACGGTTTATAATTGTGGAATATAAGGACTTGTGTTATTTTTGAGTGTTCATCTCTGAGACTATAACTTGTGGTGTGTGTGTTTATTGTGGGGTCACAGTACAGAGTAGTTGATTATTTATTAAGATTGGGTGTTATTAAGGGAAATGGAACTCGTGACAACCCGAATCCCCGACCCCGGATTTGGGGGTGTTACAGAAATGGTATCAGAGCTAAGCGTTATAAACCTCAGAGATGATGTGACGTTAAGATAATAAGTTCACTAAGATGATAAGAACTCTTGCCAAGTTCATAGTCGGGCTACCTAACGTAGTACTGATAGTTAAAACCCTTATGGGAACCCTTATAAATATCGTGATAGAAGCGTAGTTCGTTATCGTATATGGTAGCGGGAATCCGAACCCTGAGGTTGAGGAGCAACAGCGCGATGATGTTTTATTACTAATTGGAGATCGGATTGTGGATCCGATAGAGCGTCCTAACGCAGGACCGGATGATGTTGATATTGAGGATGTTGTCCTAGAAGGGATAGTTGCTGAGGAGGATCCCATGGAGGATCCTGACAAGAATGAATAAAGGACCACTGATGAATTGATGACCATGGTTAGGTCGACTACCAGAGGTAGGATTGGTCGATCACTACCGGAGGTTCGTTCAAGTTTGTAAAGATAGTAGCCCCCTTTAACGCGGCTTACTCGTAAGACTGAGAAGTTTGAATGGACAGAGAAATGCGAGAATAGCTTTCAAGAACTGAAGCAAAGGTTGGTGACGGCCCCTATGCTGGCGTTGCCGGATGGAAAAGGAGATTTTGTGAAGTATAGTGACGCTTCGCACAAGGGCTTAGGGTGTGTGCTTATGCAGCACGGTAAGGTAATCGCGTACGCGTCAAGACAATTAAGGGAATATAAAATTCGATATCCCCGCCCATGAGCTTAGGCTCGTGGCAATAGTTTTACCCTAAAGATTGGAGGCACTACTTGTGTGGAGAGAAGTGCGAGAATTACCTAAGCCATAAGTGCTCTAGTACATTTTCACGTAGAAAGAGCTCAACATATGCCAGAGGAGGTAGTTAGAGCTAATCAAGAATAATGATTGGGAGATTCTTTATCATTCGGGGAAAGCCAATGTGGTGGCTGATGCCCTTAGTAAAAAGGAGAGACTCAAGATGATTATGTCTTTGGGAGAGTTTATAAGAGATTTTGGAAATAGTAGTGAAGGTAACCGGAGCCGGTACCGAAAAGCTGTTTGAGATTGCAATACAGTCCGAATTATCGGAAAAGAACATATTGTGCGAGAAAAAGTGAAGAATGAAGGCAGAGAGCCAACAAATAGATATGAGATTAATACCGAGAAAAATGATAAGGGAATAATGAGGTATTCCTATAGAATTTGGGTTCCAAATGTTCAAGAGCTTAAAGATGAGATCTTAGATGAAAGTCATAGTTCAAGGAATAAGATAAGGGCAAACCCTGAATGTGATAGTCAGGGAGGACGCCATCAAGATAGAAGGAACCCATAACATAATGAAGTGGAAAATGAGGATTTTAACGTATAAGATAACCCCAAGTATGGGAGAAGGATGAAACATTTCATACTAAGGAAACAGAAAGTCGAGTAAGGAAAGGAGACCCGAGACGGTACTCCTATACGGTAATTCATGGACCTGTCTAAAAAGGACTTAGACTATTATCCCCAACCACCACCCTGAGAAAACAATGCGGTGAGAAATTCTTTCAGGACCTTTAAGTCGCTAAGCCCTTAGAGTTCCAAGGAACAAGCTGACCCAGTCGAGGCAAGAGCCTGACTAAAGGAAATATAGGAATCATTTGAAATTCTAAATGATTGACGAATCACAAAAGACTGTTTTTGTCACTTACCCTCCTAAGAGAGAGACCACCCGCTGGTGAAAGACCAAGAAAGGCACGGAGCCAGAGGTTAGAATAAACTGATTTAAGTTCAGTCAATTGTTTTCGGGAAAGTAATTCCCAAAGATAAGGAGATAGTGTAAAAGCTTTGGAGCTAGAACAAAAGTGGATGAGTATGATGAATTATGAATCTAAGTTGTAAAAGTTATCAAGATTCATTCTGAGGACACGAATCCAGAATGATGGGATGTTTGGAATCAATACTTATGTTGTCTTAGTTCATGAAATAATGATAAGAGAAAGGAAAATAAAAAGAAACTGAAGTGGAAAGGAATATAAAGGCAATAGAGTTTGAGGTATGATAAGGGAGTTGGGTATGAGGAAACCCTAAAGACTCGTAGCAATAGACATAGAAAAGTATGTAATCGTCAGGATGAGGGTGATTCACCATGAGTTAAAATAGATGGTTGAAGGCATAAGAGATACATATATAATTATCCCCTGTAAGTTGGGAGAATTCAATGAAACCTTGAGATAATTCGAAGGGTAAATAATGAGACGCGGATAGACTAAGGAGACAAGGAAGTAAGAAATTAAGAAAATTGGATGAAGGAAGTGACCTTCAAGAATGGGAAGTGTAAGACCGGTGGCATGATACCCAGAAAGGGAGACGCCAGGTATGAAAGATATCCCAACATTGAGGTGACTGTTGAGATAAACAACAAAAGTACATAAGGAATTATTAAGAAGAAGTTCATGTTGAACATGACCAATATCTTCCAGAACATCCATGTTATCATTACCAAATCAGGAAAGAAAAGTGGATGACCATTGTTATCTTTTGGAGGCCATATGGATTGACCTCAATTTGAATAAGGATGCTATTATGAAGTTAGGTATAGACTATCGAGGTGGGAATGATTGAATAAGACACCCTTATCAGGGATATATGACTTGATTTATCCATGGAAGAAGGCAGGTACCTTTTAAAGGTGGAATTAAGGATAGAACATCGGTAACTTAAAATGAATCCTCGGGGAATGTATAAAAGTTGGAATTTCACCCTTAATAGGGATAGTGTGAGTTTTGACAGTATGAATTGGAAATGATTAAGGTAATAACAACCTTTAAGAATCAGTGGAGAAATTTTTCAGAAGTATATAGACAATGATTCTGGTATTAATAAATGGTATCTTGATATGCCCTGTATCTAGGGAATACAGGAGGAACGATTGAAGGATAACCTTAGAGGTTTTACAAGGAGAAAGGTAATATTCAAAATTCTCAAGAATAGAAATGTTGATAAAGGAAATATGACGTAATTATAATGTTGCCAAGTGGGGCACGTGTTAAACCACGAGAAAGTATGGATCGAACCAGTAATGGTCGAAATTGTTCAGGGCAATTAGGACTTAAGATAAAAGATGTTCTAAGTATGATTGAGAGTCAGTCTTGACAGTGATTAGCCTCTAAAGACTGAGGCAATAACTTATGGAAAAATGGTGATATTTTTTTATTTACTCATCAGATATTAAAGAAAAGCATTTTCACATAAGCTGTGATTGAAATAAGGTAGAAAATTTATTTGGAGGTGGTTAAAATGACATTGACTGTAAGGAAATTTTACTATCAGGAAAGGCCAAAGAGGTGGCCGACACTTTAAGTGTAAGAGGACAATTACAGGCGCTCGTGCCAGAGGAATACAGTGATAATGGTTGAAGCCGTAAAGGTTGTATTATGGTTTGAAAGATTGACATTCCTTCTGATGACTGTGCAATACCCAACCGTAATAATAGTTGGTAAAGGTTTAATTCGTGTAATCGCCATGAGCGGGCTATCTATCTTAGAAGGTCCTATCCTGAGGATAATCCAGGACCATGTTTCAAAAAGGACTAAACGAACCTTCGAGTTAAGTCTTCTAATTAAAGCATATGATTAAGAATTATATTAACCTGCTATCGTTGCTTTGATTGAAACTCTTCTGCAATTTTATCTGCTTCATGTCATGTATGTATGTCAGGATCAGGAGTGTTCTTCATGAATCAGGAATGGTGATTATGTTACCTCCTTAGAAGGATTTGATACGACATATATGGACTCCGTATGGTTAGATATTAAGATTTCATGGAAAATGAATGACGACAGTAGGTCAGTAGTGGACCATAGTAAGGCAGCAATGATTCTACGAGTAATGAGCTGATTACAACCGTGAGAGTTGTATTGGAATGGGTGTTGAGATTGAGTACCACTAATCGGGTCGTGGTAGTGTATAAGTTATCATTGATAGACTAATTAAGTAGAGTATCTACCTATTGTATATTTATTCTACTTATCAATAGAGAGTCGTATTACTATACGAGGAAGGTTGCAGTGCAAGCATAGAATTTTAGTAACGGTGATGTCTGGAATGAAAACCCAGATTCGATTTTCGATGTCGAGGGAGTTTCAAAGGTGATTGTGTATAAGCTCGAGGAAGAGCATGGGTCCATAGAATGATGGACGGAATAGCAAAAAATATTTAAGCATGCAAAATGCGATGCGATAATACTTGATGTTGATATAAATACATATGTTTTGTTCTCCTATGACAAACCTCTATAGTTCAGAGGTAGGTTCCAAGCCAGATATTTTGTGGCAGTATATTTTTTTTTTCATATATACAATTCTCTTCAATTCGTTCTTTTCTCTTCTTTTCATTTCATGTAAGCTGAGAAGAACAACCCTTCCAGAAGGGGAGGTATTGCCGAATGACTATCTATCTGTGTGATAGAAGCCTAGTAGGATACCATCTATTGTTTAATTGCTTGTCAAGTACTAAAGGCTGGCCACCTTCTGTACTAACTATGCGATATAACAAGTGTTCATGATCATAGTGATCTCTCAACAAATTCCTTTACTTCTATATGATTGATCAAATTTTGGAAAATAGAAACAGCTGAAAAAGGAGTAATAAAGTTGTGGTAGTATTCGGAATGGAAACACATTCGTGATACTAAGGTTGACGTGGTTATTAAAAGGTTATAGAACGCTAACGAGCAGAATTATAACCAGTATAATATTAGGAACGGAAGGTAGTAGCGACTACGAACTGGAAAAGAATGGGTAGTGAGAAGCAAAAGCTATAATGGTAGAAGCTATAATGAGAGTCTGTGCAATAGACTTGAAAGAAATTGGAATGATCACTTAACGCGGATTGAGTTATCTTACGACAATAGATCGTATGTCAGGTATCGAGATGTCGTCTTATGAGATTTTTGAGGGAAGACAATGTCGATCCCCCTTATGTTAGGATGAAGTTGTAGAGCGCAAGATGCTCAGACCCGCAATAGTCCAAAGGACCAGGGATATAATAGATCTAATCAGAGGACGACTGGTAGTAGCCAGGAAGGACATAGGAAGTATGTCGATTTGACACGAAAGGACAAAGAATAGGAAGGAGGCAACCTTGTATTGTTAAAAGTATTCCCTTGAAAAGAATTAATGAGATTCGGAAAGAAAGGAAAGCTAAGTCCACCAATTGTTGGACCCTTGGATATATTAAGAAGTATTGGGAAGTTAGCATATGAGCTAGCCTTACCCCAGAACATGTAGCAAGTCATAACGTGTTTCACGTATCAATGCTAAGGAAGTGTAATTCGGATGCCAGATAAATAGGGGCATAGGAGCGCATAGACATGCAACCAGACGTAACCTATATGGAGCAACCAGGAAGGGTATAGATTAAAAAGGAACAAGTACATAGGAGAAGGGTTATCAAACTAGGCGGAGTTTGATGGTAGAACCACAATGTGGGAAAATTGACTTGAGAGTTAGAAAGTGCAATACTAAGAAAGTATCCCTATTCATTTCTATCTGATTCCGGGACGGAATCCTTTTAAGGAGGGGAGACTGTAATAACCCCAATTTTTGGGAATTTTTTTTTAAACCCTTATGAATAGTATTTTTGCTGATTGAGAAAATATTTCATGCCACACTATGTAGGGGTTCTGATATGGATATTCTGAGGTTTTATTAGTACTTTATATGGTATATAAGTGTATGCAAAGATCGTCAGAATCCAATTCCGAACACTTTGATTTTTCCCGGAAATACACTAGATACGGAGAGAATTGAGTATAAGGTAACAGGATAAAAAGGATTTAAATTAAAGGATTATAATAGAGGATCATAAAAAGGAATATAATGTATTGAGAAAGGTTAAGGGAACCTAAGTAATAAGATCCCGGGTATGATCCCTCAAACGATAAACGAAAATGAAAGTTAAGCGAACCGTATAACAGATCAGCGGTCATTAGGCAAACAATTAGAAGCTAATCAAAGAGATTAGAAGGGATGATGACATAACAATGTGACATAAGCATGACATAAGGGGAAGGAGATGTGGTTGATTTAAAACCACACAAAGTCAAGGCTAGAAAAGTAATTAACCAAAAACAAGACAAAAAGCAACCAACCAAGCCAAAACATTTCATTTTCATCAAAAAACACAAAACCCCCATTTTCTTCTTCAAGCTCTCGGCCTCTTTTCTTAAAAAATGAAAGTCCAAGCTCCTCCACTTACTATTTAGCAAGGTAATTATCCTAGCTTCTCCTAGTTAAGTTACATACTTCCTATAAGTTTAAGCTTCTAATTCCAAGCCAATCTTTTTCTATAAATCAAGAAAAAAGATGGTGAATAGTACTTTCTTGAAATTAATTTTTGTGTTCTTGATTTCTTTGAAAGAACAAGCTTGTAGGAGGTTAGATTAAGGCTTCCATGGGCATTCCAAGGATCTTTCATGGATTAAAAGCTTCAAGGAAGGTATAACTCTTCATGATCTTAGCTTTAAGTTTTGTTATTTAGATTTCCTAATGTTTAGATGAAGGGTTAGGGTAATGGGTGTGTAATCATGTTAAAGCTTGTTATGAGTATTTTAGTTGGTGAGAGGCATGATTATTGTGTGTTTAGAGATTGGTTGATTTTGTGATATTTTTGGAGTTGGAAATCTTGGTTAATTAGTCAATGAACTTAAGTAAAACTCTTAGTTCATAATTGAGAAATAAGTATGAATTGGTAACATTGATTTGATGGGGCTGTTGGAGTGTGTTTTGGATGGATGTTGGTTGTATGATTGATTTGGGGTTGAATTGTGGTTGGTTTTGAATGGTTTAAATTTGGGAAATCACGTAAACATAGCTGTCGTAACGTCCGATTTTCTTTAGACTGTTTTTGTGCATAACATTAGGACCCGAGAACCCCCTGCTAGATTATGACCATTGCCATTTCTAGATAGCTCGTGTTACGAGCTTCGTTTTGATATGTGGTTCGTTCGATTCCGATGCACGGTTTAGGAGAAACGACCGTTTTAAGTAACGGCGTTTCGCGAACGAAACATTTCCCCTCGCCTTACTTTGAAATATAGGTTAAAGGCCAAAAAGGGTTAATTAATGTATGAAACATTTATGGTAAGTGTGTTAGGCAGTTGGTAAGACACTCGCGAAGGAATCGCCTTAAAACTCGTAAAGGTTAAATTATTAAAAAATGGTGGAGCCGAGGGTACTCGAGTGACTTAAGAGAATCAGTAAGCACAAAACGAGCGTTAGAGTCTGAGTTGGTTAGAGTATAGATTTACAAGTGACTTTGGTTTAATTCCAACTTACTTGTTGTTTATAGGTTACCAGACTTGTCCCGAGCCTTTTTCACCCCAAGTTGCTCAGGCAAATTTTCTACCCGTTATACTGTTGTTGTGATGTATATATGTATTTGCATTATCTTGCGATAGATGCATGTTGGTTAATTAGCAAATGTTGCAATATATTGAAGCATGCTGCTATGATATATATATATATGCATGCCTGTTTCGTATTCTTGCTATATATATCTGTTGATTCAGTTGATAATACATATGCTAGAGGATAGCGGTAACTTGCATATACCCTTAGTATAGGGACCCAAAAGTTGGAAATATTTTCTAAACCGGGAGTCGAGGATCCTGAGTAGATTTTGTATATATGTATATATATACATATATATTTATATATATATATGGTTATAGTTTTCAAAACTATTAATCGAATAAGGTTTATTCGATAACTTTATTTTATTTAATGAATATTATTATGAATATTCATTCGAGGGTTTATGACTCCTTTATTTTATTATTGAATATTATTTCAAATATTCATCCGAGGACTTATGACTCCTTTATTTTATTATTGAATATTATTTGAATATTCATTTGAGGATGTATGACTCCTTTATTTTATTTAATGAATATTATTTATAATATTCATTCGAGGTATTATGACTCCGCTTATTACTAAAATATATTCTTTATTTTATTAAAGAATAAGGTGTCGATAATCAAACTTATTTTTGATTATTCAAATAAAGATATTACTTTCGTATAAGTATATCTTTGATTATTTGCTATTCATTTCGAGTATAAGTTTTCCAACTTCTACCTCCATTATTCTTTATGGGAATATTATTTAAATAATAATATTCAGATATTTCTTTCATAATTGGGACTGATTTATTTCATAAATCAGCATTACTCCAAACATTCTTAAAAAAATGTTTTCGAGTCTTCAAAATGAATTTAAAAAGGGTAGAGCGAATCCCAAAACTTGTTTTCAAATTCAAGATCTTCCATTTTAAGGGGACTTGAATACTCGCTCAAAAATCTAAGGGATCCGGCTCTGTGGTGTATTTTATATTCGCAACAAGGTTGCAGTTTTGGTAAATGAATTGATTACTTACCCAACGTTCGGGAAGTAAGTCCATCTATCGAGTCGGCATAAGCAACATGGGCTCAATGGGCGTCCATGATAGTGTAAGTGGCTCAGTGGGAGTCCATCAAATGCATAAGTGGCTGAGTGACAGTCTAGCATAAGGTCCTATTGAGACCAGGGTGATGACCAGTGGGGAATTCGTCCATCTACTAGTAGAAAAGGTTACTTATTGGTATCTTTGCCTGATCAGCAAGATATCAGGTTTATGCCAAAATTCTTTCCTTTCCAAATTTATTGGATATTGCAATTCTGTTCATACTTTACATGACAGAGGTTTTCAGGAAATGTATATATATATATATATAGGTGTATATATATGTCGGGACTTAATGAAGTATCTCGTAACTTCATTATTTATAATGATATTCAAAGATTGAATCTATTCAAATCTTGTCTTGTAGTCTCATCTATGTGATGAACTTTTGAAACTAATTATAACTTGAACGGTGGTAGTTCAAGTAGTATTTGGGAAAGATATAAGTATATTGGGGTATCTTGTAACTTCATCTTTTAAACTTATATCTAATTAATAATTGTCTTATGAATGACAAAGATTTTCAGAAAAACGTTGAGACAAGGTTAGATATATGAGATCACCTTGCAACGATATTTTTTTATACAGTTATACACTGGGACTTTGTGTATATTATGCATGGAAGAGGACTTCCAATATTTTGAAAAGTATATATGTATATATATATACTGAATATTTTGCGACTTCATCGCATTAAGATATCAACTTGGTTCATTTCTTTTGACCAAGACTTTCATGAGTATTATGAGTAGGCTCATATATTGTTAATCATTATACATATTATTTTGGTGGGCTTGCTGCTCACCCTTGCTTTCTTCTTTCATCACACAACAACAGATAGAAAAGATGAACAGGACCAATCTCCCGATTCACAAGCGGTTAGAAAACGTTCCGCAGTCTTCTGGAAGCGTTGATGCCGCCGTAGCTGAGGTAGGAACTACCAATAGGCTAGGTTTTCAACTATTGATGAACCAGACCTATGTATAATATGAATTGTAATAATGGCAAGGAATATGTAAATTTATTCAGAACCTTTTTAAGGTGTAACGGTTTATAATTGTGGAATATAAGGACTTGTGTTATTTTTGAGTGTTCATCTCTGAGACTATAACTTGTGGTGTGTGTGTTTATTGTGGGGTCATAGTACAGAGTAGTTGATTATTTATTAAGATTGGGTATTATTAAGGGAAATGGAACTCATGACAACCCGGATCCCCGACCCCGGATTTGGGGGTGTTACACTATCCCCTATGAAACCTAGCACATCACTTGCAAAATCAAAGTGAGTTTGATGAATAAGAGCATACCCGATCTCACTATTTGCTAGAAAATCTTGCGCAAAGTGCAAATCAGATGGAGCTTCAGCCTTGTTCAAGATTGCAGCATAGTTGTTAGGTACGAACTTGGCTCCATCTACAATCAAATCCTTCGGTGCCATGAGAAATAATTGAGAAATTAGGTTGCCTGTAAGGTGTTTGATAAAATGTCTGTATGATAAATCGTCAGTAGTTGTGAGAGTGAATAAGAGTAACAAGAGAGAGAGATAAAGTATGAAAGTGAATAAAAGATTTTACAATCTTTTCTCTCTTTTACTTATACACGGTAAAAAAATAGCCGTTTGAGACACCTGTCAGACATGTAGCAGTAAAAGATAATTAATGGGCACGGGTATTCAGTAATCATTACTTATCACATGCAGTTTTTCAAGGAGAAAAACCGTTTCACTTACCAAGTAATCCCATTAATTAAGGACGTGCAGTTTTATTTCAAATTTTAAAACAAACTGTTCCCACTAAATAAATGATTATTACTGCTTTACCAATATTCTGTAAAAATATGACCAATGAGAGAATGACCAAAAATAAACCAAGGAAACAAATACTGCCACGACAGAATCAGAACTTGATTTGTATCAGAGCTAAAAAGGTCATCAGAATATGGTTAGTATCAGGATTTAAAATGTCATCAGAATATGAAAGGACGTAGAGACAAAATCTTGCAAAAAGATAAAATTTCATTAATATATCAAACAAATACATTTTATGAAACTTAAATTACATGCATAAAATTACAAGATTACCCTAGTCTAAAATTTCTAACATCAACAGCTGTAGTCCTAAGCTAAGAAGCCTAACGACTAACTCCTTCTGCTGCTGACGAAGAGCACTGCAAGACAGATGATTCATTCTTGCTGACGGAGAGCTTCTCTCCTTTCTTCTTTCAATCTATCAAGATGGAGATGATACTTCATTGATAAAAACAAGAGTTCGGTGTGAACCTCTTGTGGAACCGAATCCCAGAGTTCATCAGGAATGGCAGTGACATGCCACTCCTGCTGCCAGTAAGCACAACTCAACTCAATAGTGAAAGTTTCATAATTCAAGAATATGTTGAAATGAACCATATTTGGTGATATGAATAAAAAGAGAGTGAGTTTGTGAGAAAGTGAAGGATGTTTTGGCTGGAATGAATCATTGGTTTAAATAACCAATAGAATACCAAGAGACGCAGGGAATATTAAATAGTTACAGGTAAGAGTAATGATACCTCGTCTCCCTAGACTGATGAGTAATAATGACAACCATTGGAAGCTTAAAACAGGAGTTAATGAGCACACTGAACCAGTAAAAATTACTATCTGTTTACGAGTACCACTAACCCATATTATGTTGACTGTTAATATCTCACCCAAACATATTCTGATTTTAAATATGACTGTTTCAGATTTTAACCACAAATAAGTCAAGTAAAGAATCAGGATTTAATATCAGAACTTAGACTTATATCAGAACTTAACAGTCATCAGAACATGATTCCTTAACTCAAAAGGTGAATGCCTATTTCTGTAATTCTTCACACAAATTCTGATTTTGTTTCTTCAGAATTTAATCATCAGAATTTCCATCATTACTTGTCCTCAGAATTTATACAAGTGACACTTAACCTGTTCATCTAAAACCACATTTATCACCACAGTAATTTTCATCATTCATATGGAGTGTATGTGTGTGCAGTAAGCTAAATATCAGATAAATATTAAAATCTGATTCACTTCAGTACATCTTAGAAATAAGGCATAACTAAGAACTTTGCTCAAAATCTGTTAGTATTCTGAGGTCTACTTTAGAATGAGTTCATGCATGAGTCTACCGAAACTTTTTTGTGCTCATTTTATGCATCTTTTGAAATTCCATTTTACAGTGGCTTCTCAGTGTAAGTGAGTTACGACTGCTTATCAGAATTTATGATATTATCAGAGTATTTCTCCAGTAATCATAGAGTGTGAAAAGTCACCAAGAAAAATATTTATTTTTCTTTTCTGATGCATATTACTTAATACCAGCAATGCATTTAGGTCTTCCCTTCCATATTTTTACTCTAGATCTCAAAGGAGTACCTGATTTTTTTATTCCCTTTTTCTTTTCCTTTTTCTTTTGATAAGTGAGGTTTATCAGCACTTAGTACATCCATCAGATTTTCTAACATCAGAACTTAATAGATAAGAAGCACTATTCTAGTTTTTGACTTAGTATTAAGATACACAAAGTAAACTTAACTAAGCTCAATATCAGAATTTGCTTGTGTTAAAAGATTTCCACATAAACAATTACTTCAAACATGGGACTTTAGTATATTAAAGACTACTAGGTCATCATCTAGCACAGTTATCCTTATTGGGTTGAATAGTCACAGAAATAGTCATATCACTATCAGAGTTTAGAAATTCACATCAGACAACAACCAGTACTTAAGTAGTTTTCAATTTAAGTAAAGAATACACAAAGATAGTAATATCTGTAAATACTGAACATAAAGTCTGATGTATCAGAACATAAACTATGCAGATTTAGAGAAAGAACCTGAAATCATTCCAAGTTCATTTACCAATCTTGTAAAAGTAGCTTCACACAGTGGTTTTGTGAAGATATCTGCTAGTTGTTGATCAGTTGGAATAAAGTGCAATTCCACTGTACCTTTATCCACATGTTCCCTTATGAAGTGGTACCTAATGCTGATGTGCTTTGTCATTAAGTGTTGAACTGGATTACCTATCATAGCAATAACACTTTTATTATCACAGTAAATAGGGATTTTAAAATATGTTAAACCCATAATCCAGTAACTGATTCTTCATCCAAAGAATCTGTGCATAACAGCTTCCTGCAGCAATGTACTCTGCTTCTGCAGTTGATGTAGAAATTGACTTTTGTTTCTTGCTAAACCAAGAAACTAATCTGCCTCCAAGAAATTGGCAGCTTCCACTTGTGCTTTTCCTGTCAATTTTGCATCCTGCAAAATCTACATCTGAGTAACCTATTAGCTTAAAATCTGATTCTCTGGGATACCACAATCCCAGATCAGCTGTACCCTTAAGGTACTTGAAAATTCTTTTCACAACTGTTAAGTGAGGTTTTCTTGGATCTGCTTGAAATCTTGCACAAAGACAGGTAGCATACATGATATCAGATCTACTTGCAGTTAGATAGAGTAAGGAGCCAATCATACCTCTGTAATCAGTAATATCTACTGATGTACCAGTATCCATTTCCAATTTTGTTGTAGTGGCCATGGGAGTGGATGCACTTGAACAATCTTGCATTTCAAATTTCTTCAGCAAATTTCTGGTGTACTTGGATTGACAAATAAAAGTGCCTTCTTCATTCTGCTTGACTTGAAGGCCCAGAAAATAGCTAAGTTCCCCCATCATACTCATTTGATATCTTGACTGCATCAGTTTGGCAAACTTCTTGCAAAGTCTGTCATTTGTAGAACCAAAAATGATATCATCAACATATATTTGCACCAAAAGTAAGTCTTTTCCATGGTTGAGGTAGAACAGTGTTTTGTCAATAGTTCCTCTGTTGAATCCACTTTCCAGAAGAAACTGAGCTAAAGTCTCATACCATGCTCTTGGAGCTTGCTTAAAGCCATAAAGTACTTTATCAAGCCTGTAGACATGATTTGGAAGTTTGGAATCTACAAAGCCTGGAGGTTGTTCAACATATACTTCCTCTTCCAATTCTCCATTAAGAAAAGCACTTTTCACATCCATTTGAAAGATAGTAAACTTTTTGTGAGCAGCAAAAGCCAAAAATATCCTTATGGCTTCCAATCTAGCAACTGGTGCAAATGTTTCATCATAATCAATTCCCTCCTGTTGAGAATATCCTTTTGCAACCAGCCTTGCTTTATTCCTTATAATTATGCCATCACTATCAGTTTTATTTCTGAACACCCACTTTGTACCAACAACAGATCTGTTCTTTGGTCTTGGCACTAGGGCCCAGACTTTGTTTCTTTCAAATTCATTTAACTTTTCCTGCATTGCTTGCACCCAATCAGCATCTTGAAGAGCTTCTTCCACTTTTTTTGGTTTAGTCTGAGAAAGAAAAGAATTATAAAGACATTCATTTGATGTAGCTATTCTAGTTCTGACACCTGCATCAGGATTTCCAATAATTAAGTCAGGTGTATGTGATTTAGTCCACTTCCTTGCAGATGGAAGGTTTTCTCTAGAACTGGATGCTCCCCCATGATCCATGTTGTCTTCATCAACATTTTCTGATGCTCCCCCTGAAATTATGCTCTCTGAGTTGGATCCTTCAGAATTTGAGTTTCCAGACTTATCAGAACTTGGCTCATCAAAACTTGATGAATCAGAACTTGAAGAGCCAGTTGTATGTTCTGATGCTTCTTGAGATGTGGTTGTATCTTCAGTATGCTCCCCCTGCACAGGTGCATCTTCCTTTGGCGTAGTCACCACAGTTTCAATAACATCAGAGTTTAATCTATCAGAGTTTGCAGTATCAGGATTTAGACTGTCAGGATTTAGACTGTCAGGATTTACAGTATCATAAATTAAATCTTCATTTTCAAATCTCAGCTGATCATGATCATTGAAATCTTCAAGTCTAGTAATTTTTTTATCATCAAAAGAGACATTGATAGATTCTATGACAACCCTTGTTCTTAAATTGTAGACTCTGAAGGCTTTTGTGGAAAGTGGATATCCAACAAAAATTCCTTCATCAGCTTTTAGATCAAATTTGGATAGCTGTTC
The DNA here is from genome assembly GCF_009905375.1 of Apium graveolens. NCBI lineage: Eukaryota > Viridiplantae > Streptophyta > Magnoliopsida > Apiales > Apiaceae > Apium > Apium graveolens. The sequence continues at coordinate 127,156,647 of NC_133648.1, forward strand.
AGGATGAGTCTTAAGAACAAAACACTTGCATCCAAATACATGAAAATACTTCAGATTTGGCTTCTTTTTCTTCACCATCTCATATGGTGTCTTTCCATGCTTGTTGATGAGTGTTGCATTCTGAGTAAAACAAGCAGTCTACACAGCTTCAGCCCAAAAATAGGTTGGTAGCTTTGCTTCATCAAGCATAGTTCGTGCAGCTTCAATAAGAGTTCTATTCTTTCTTTCAACAACTCCATTTTGTTGTGGAGTTCCAGGAGCAGAAAATTCCTGCTTTATTCCAAGGTCTTTGCAGAACTCTTCCATGATCAATTCTTGAACTCAGTGCCATTATCACTTCTTATAATCTTCACAGAATCTTTGACTAATTTATCCAGTTGCTTGATATGATCAATCAAAATAGATGCAGTTTCACTTTTTGTGTGCAAGAAATACACCCACGTGTATCTGGTGAACTCATCCACTATGACCATAGCATATTTCTTCTTTGCAATAGATATGACATTCACTGGACCAAATAGATCAACATGTAGTAGGTGATAAGGCTCAAGAATTGATGATTCAGTCTTGCTCTTGAATGAAGATTTTGTTTGTTTAGCCTTCTGACATGAATCACAAAGGCCATCAGGAGCAAATACTGATTTTGGCAGTCCTCTCACAAGATCTTTCTTGACTAGTTCATTTATATTGTTGAAATTTAAATGAGAGAGTTTCTTGTGCCAATTCCAGCTTTCTTCAGTTGATGCTCTACTTAACAGACAGATTGCAGAACCATCGGTACTTGTTGAAAGCTTGGCTTCATAAATGTTACCATGCCTGTATCCTTTCAGAACAGCTTTGCCTGTAGATTTTCTTACTACTTCACAGTGTTCTTCAAAGAAATCCACATGATAACCTCTGTCACAGATTTGACTAACACTGAGCAGATTGTGTTTAAGTCCTGAGCCCAGAGCTACTTTTTCAATGATGACATTCCCCAGATTGATATTGTCATATCCCAAGGTTTTTCCAATGTTGCCATCTCCATAAGAAACACTTGGGCCAGCTTTCTCCACAAACTCTGATAGCAGGGCTTTATTTCCAGTCATATGTCCTGAACATCCACTGTCCAGAACTAGGATATTTTTCCTGTTGCCCTGCCATCACAAAGACCATTAATGATTAGTTTTAAGGACCCAGACTTGCTTGGATCCTTTGGCCTTATTAAGTTTGTTAACATTTGCAGCGGATTTAGCATCAGAGTTTATGTTAACATTTTTCTTATCAGCATTTACACTATCAGACTTTGTATCAGAACTTACACTAGAAGGAACAATGCTAACTTTCTTTAAAGAAGGTTTTATTTGATAATAATCATAGTACAAACTATGATATTCCTTACAAGTATAAATGGAATTCCATAAACTACCACAATGAAAACAAGGATTTTGTGGCCTACACCTAACAGACTGACTCTTAACTCCTGACTTTGAAGGTAAGGAGTTTATGTTCTTATTCTTCCTGCAAAAAGAAGCCAGATGGTTAGAACTTCCACAATTATGACATGTTTTCTAGAAGCATTAGGAACAGGCTTAAAATCATTGCTTTTATTCATACCTTCCTTTCCATTCCTATTTTTCCTAGGTGACTTTACCTTGTTTACATTCTTAACATCTTTCAGCTTATGCTTAGCTGCTTCTTTGTCATTAAGCCTACGTTAACTTCAGTTGGCTTTTCCTGTTTTAGTTTGTCAGAAGTTAATTCCTCTTTAACTTCTGATTTATCAGTATCAGACTTTACAACTACAAACTTAACATGTTTCAACTTTGGCTTTTGTTTAACAACTATAGGCTCAATTTCTACAGTTTCTTTATCATTCTTATCATCTCCATAACCTAAGCCCTCTTTCCAGTTTCCACTACTTAACAAATTCTGAGTTGTTATGCCAGAGTTAGTCCAAGTTCTGATAATCTCTCTTTCCTTTTCTAACTCAGTTTTTAGAGATTCATTCATTTTAAGTACTTCATCCCTAACATAAAAAGCATCATCTCTATCTTTCTGAGTTTGATGGAACATGACTAACTCTTTTTCTAAATAATCATTCCTCTTTTTACAAGTAAGATTTTTAGAAGTTAATCTTTCACATGTTAAAGTTTGATCTCTATAACTAATGAACATGGTTTTAAGATATCTTCTCAACTCATTAATATCATCAGTATGAAAGGCATAAGTAGTTTGAGGTACCTTTAACTCAGCAGCATCAGAACTGCTATCAACATTTGCCATCAAGGCATAGTTCTCCTCACTTTCAGAATCTGAAGTGTCAGCCCAGCTTTTCTTCTTTGTGACAAGAGCCTTACCTTTGTCACTCTTCACTTTCTTGCAATCAGGAGATATGTGGCCTTTCTCACCACTGTTATAGCATTTGACATTTGTGTAATCTCCTCTGTCAGACTTCCCTCCTTTGCCTTCAGATTTTCCGAAACTCTTCTTATCAGAACTTGCACCTTTCCTGGAAAACTTCTTTCCCTTCCTGAATTTTCTGTATGCAATCCTTGTGATTCCTTTCACCATAAGAGCACACAGCTTCATCATCTCTTCATCAACATCCATCTCAGTCAAGCTTTCAGTTTCTGAGTCATCATCACTATCAGAACTTGATGACTCAGTATCAGACTTTGTGATGAGAGCTTTTCCCTTGACTTTGGGAGATTCCTCCTCAACCTTAAGAGCAACTATCCTTGACTTTCATCCTTTCCTCTTGCTTCTTTGTTCCATCTCAAGTTCATGAGTCTTGAGCATCCCATAAATTTCATCAAGAGTTGTTTCTTCAAGATTATAGTTGTCTCTTATAGTGGTGGCCTTCAAATCCCATCTTTCAGGAAGTGCTAACATGAATTTAAGATTTGAATCCTCAAGATCATATTCCTTGTCAACTAGTGACAAATTATTCAAGAGTTTGACAAATCTGTCATATAAACCAGTTAATGACTCATCAGACTTTGAGTCAAAGTGTTCATACTCTTGAGTGAGTATTGTCTTCCTGTTCTTCTTAACTGATTCGGTTCCCTGGCATTTTGTCTCCAAAACATCCCATATCTCCTTTGCAGTCTTGCAGTTAATTACCCTATTTGACATGACATTATCAATGGCACTATGCAGCAAGTGTCGTACCTTAGCATCCTTAGCAATTGAAGAGATATCTTCAGCAGTGTAATCACTCTTCTCCTTTGGTACAGACTTTGCTGGTTGACCTGCAACTACAACAACGAGTTTGGTTGGCTTGTGTGGTCCTTCATTGATTCTGTCAAGGTATTCTAGATCAGTAGCTTCCAGAAACATAGACATCCTCACCTTCCATATGGAATATTCAGATGGTTTCAGTATGGGAACTCTAATAGTCTCATATCGACTATGGATTTGAGTTTTTGGAGGTTCTTCAGTTTTGGTGGGCTTGGTTGGAGTTTCTTCTTCAGACATGATTGTTTTTGGATCTTAAACTGTTTGTGTGTTAACAGATCAGCTCTGATACCATTTGTTAGGTCAAACACACTATAGAAGGGGGTTGAATACAGTGTTTATCACAATCAAATCGAATTAAAGAACTCAAGTAACAGAAAACAAACTTTATTCAATATAATAAACTTTGTTACAATATAGAAATATCCTCTCTCAGTGATGAATAAATATCATGAGAGCTGCTAGGGTTACAATGAATATTATTCTCGATAATGATAACACATATAGTGTAAACCCTATGTCTGTGTTTATATACTACACAGTTACAAGATAATCGCTAATTGATATGGAATATAATTCTGCTTCCTAAAATATATCAATCAGATATCTTTTCTTCCAAGTATTCTATTCTTCATAGAATTCCTTCTTCATGCATATCTCTTCTTGCGTTTGTCTTGATCTTCTTTCCTTTCAATCAGCCGTCTTCCTTATCTGAAAGTCCCCTTAAGTCCTGATATTATCTCCTGATAAATATCTCCTGATAACTTAAGTTCTGACCACTTAAGTTCTGACTTCAGTATAAGTACCGATTTCCAGTTAAGTACTGATTTGTCCTGTTTAAGTAAGATCTGAAAACTAAAAACAAATTATATTAGTCATGACATTATAAAATATATCTAACATTTACAAACTCAAGTAATACAGTACAAAACACAAATTTATATTTTCATACAACTAATTATTAGGGATGTTAATTTGACTTAGTCTTGTTATAGTACAGGCATATCTTGCACAACAGTGACTACTGCAACTGAAAAGCAAACTCTAACAGTCACAAATGATGATGAAGATCATGCTGATATGGAGATAGAAGCTGATATTGAAGCTAGTCAGTTCTTCCAAACTCTTAAGTACAAAGGCAGAAAGACATCTCTATACTACAAAGATCCAAAACTTCTAGCATTTGATGTTGATGTAGCTAGAATGGTATTACAAAGATATTGTTCAAATCAGAAAAATGGAGGAAGATTTCAAATTTTTAAAATCAGAAAATACTGATAATTCTTTAAATCATGATATCTCAAAGAAGGTTATAACTCAAATACCTTTGGAATAAGCTTTGAAGATTAAGGACATCAGTCGGACTCAAAATGTTGAAAGACCTAACTGAAGGTCCCAAGTCATTTTAAATGATGACAGGAGGTATAGGGGGAAAAAAAAGTTGGTGAAATTCCAAAGATTAATCTGGAAGTCGTAAAGGCTGATACAAAGGTCTCAACCACTGACAAAGCTCAAGTTGAAGACAATCCAGTAAAAGCTGATGAAAGTATGAAATTAACCTCTGATATTACTCAAGTTAAGGAATCTGAAGAAGTAAATCCTGATGCACGGCATATCTCAACCACTGACATAGCTCATGTTGAGATTACAGAAATAAAAGTTGATGTCTCTATCAAATAAACCTCTAATAGTCATATTGCTCTGAATCTGTGGATGAATTGTCATCAGACTTTGATGAAAAGAAAAAGCTTCTATAAAAAGACAAGACACCTGCTCCTGATAGAGACCTGGTATAGTCAAGAATATTTACAGTGGATAGTTTGAAGTTATAGAAACCTTTCATAGAGGTGGTCTTGGTTAAAAAAAGACTAGAGTATACAAGGAAGATGCCTTGAAGATCAAAGACACAAATTCACTAACTGAAATTCGTGAAGATGTGAAACTTCAGGATTTGTAGAAGATAATATGTGTTCAGGTTGTTCTTCATAAATTTGATGGTGAAAGCCCAAAGAAAAGTTTTAATACTTTCTTAATTCTGGTCAAAGACTTATGGTTTCATTCGAACAAATGTTGAACAAATCCTAGTAAGAACTTGAATATCTTGTCTGCATGCTCTCTGTCAAAAATTCAACTACTGAAAGATGGTCTAAGTTCTTAAAAGGGCCTAGTTCATGAGAAGCAAAAATGTATGGCTAAATCCTAGTTAATTCCAAAATATATACTGAAGGACAATTCAGTTGCTGATATGCCTAAGGGAGGAGCACAACTGATTGAACAGTTTTGTTCTAAACTGATTTTTTCAGTCCTGGTGTAAAAGATTATGGGTTGATTCAACTAGATGATTTAAATTTAAGCAGATGCAGAATTTATGATTTAAAGGCTGCTATCTCTCAGATTGATGAATCTTCTCAAGAGCTTAGAGATATCTAGCAAAGGTTGGAAATGTACTTAAACATAGCTGAGAAAAACTTGCTCAGATAATTTTTCAGTGAAGCTACAGGATATGTCAGAATTTAAGAGTGAAGATTAAAGTCTGATACACTGACTATATGTTTGTACACTTGTTAAAGTATTCTTTATCTAGATAGTTTTTAACATCATCAATTAAGAACTTGTACATATTATCATAATACACAAGTGGGGGGAGATTGTTAGATGTAATTGATGATAATCACCAGATAATTATCTGGGTTTTCCATCAGAGTCTACGACTAGAAGATATCAAAGTTTATCGAGCTGATCAGTATTATATATCAGATTTTATTATTAGTATTTGTCTATCATCATCTACCAAGGCTGGATCCCAGGAAGAGATTGATTTTGTCTAGAAGATTTGATTTGCAGAAAATATGTCGGTGTAGGACTTTATTTATTTGTAGCAATCAATAGTTGGATATGTATCATTGCTATATCATATCTTAGATTGATTGTGTAGTTGTGCAATATATAAACACATATTAGGTTAACACTAGAGGTGTTGTTCTTATTGATATATCATTTGTGTAACCTAGCAGCTCTCAACGATATATGTTCATCTTTTGAGAGAGTTTTGTAACATTTTTTATTATCAATATAAAAACTGTTCTTTACATTTGAATTCTTAATTCGATTTGATTGTTTAATACTGTATTCACCTCCTCTACGGTATAACTTAAGACCTAACAGGGTAATCTAGGTCATTAATTCTACAAGCTTCTTTACCTAAATATTTTTGATGCGATTGCATTTTGACTGTAGTACATCTCATCAATCCGCTTCCTAAACAAGAGTTAGACTGTAAGTCTTCTTTTAAACAATTGTATGATAAAGCTCCTAATTCCACCCATTTAAGAGTATTTGGGAGCTTGTGCTATACTGCAGATGTCGTCAACCTTCCTGATAAATACCAACCCATGGGACTCAAATGTTTGTTTTTAGGTTATTCGTTTGGAAAGAAAGGATACCGAGTAATGCATCTAGACACTCGTAAATGCTACACCTCTAGATATGTTATTTTTGTTGAAGTTGTATATCTTTTTCATACCATACCTATTGATATGCCTTAATATTATTAATAACTAGGACTAATCTTTAAGGAGGTGTTTTCTTTACTCAATTAGCCAACCCCTTCAAATGAGGTTGTTCCTTTATATTTATAGGGAGTCCCAAATGGGCTATTTGTTACAAAATGAGCTTCTTGGGCCGTAATATTATCATTATACAATTTATTACAACTAATTCTATTTAGGCTTGTTCCCCTTAGTCCAAGGTCCAACATTTGTCCCCCTCCCAGTTTGACCAATATCTTTAGATTTGCACCTAAGGTAATTTGAAACCCAGAAATTTGAATATTAGAGGGTAATTGAGGCATAAAAATAGAAAATAGAGAATAAAAAACGGAAATATAGTAAAATATAAGAACGATTTAATTGTGCAAATAAATTTTCATGGGAGTTGGGCATATCATGCACTTGTCTTCTTCTCTTTATTTCTATTACTGTTATTTATTATGGAAATAAATATATTTTTTTTATTTTATTTTTCATGGGCATATAAGTACTTATATTTGTGTCTGGTTTTTTTTTTATTTTTGGGTGATATTGATTGGAGGTGGTTGTTCGGCTTCCCTCTCCTTTAACAAAACTGCAGCGGTTCCCGGAGTTGCTCCTCAACCTATTTGGTTTCATTTCCTCGTGTAAGTCTCACTTTCCTTTCTTTACTTTCATTTCTTTTTGCTATTCCATCTCTGCATCGTTGCTTTTTCTTTGTTAGTAGAGTGTTTTTAATTGTTCTTGTATTATGGACCAATCAGGCTCTTCTTCTTTGCACGTCGAGTCTGCTCGTGACCTAGGTAAGAGGCCTTTAGAGGAGGGTGATCAGGAATCTTCTCTTAACTTAAATCATTTGGAGATTCCTGATCTAGCCCAATGTGGCTCGTTTGATTTCTTAGATCATGATGAATTTCGGAAGGGTATTCCTGTAGGTCCTTTGCCTTCGTCCCCTTTGAGCCCACAGACGATAGAGGCTAGGAACCGAATTGTCGAAGAAAGTCTTCAATTAGGTATGAAGGAATTTCGGGATAAGTTTAGTTTGAACTATTTAAGCCATTATATTACCAAAGACCCTCCATTGAGTAAGTTAAAATTATACGTGGATTTGTCGAATGGGTATCGGTATCGGGTGCCGACGGCTGATGAACGGGTGTGGATGATGCCGGAATTTGGGATGCATGGGATACCGATGATTATGTTTCACTTCGGTCTCTGGTTGCCCATGCATCCTTTTTTCTTGGCGATGTTCGAGGCGATTGGTTGTGGGTTTTGAGTCAGTTAACACCCAATTCTATAGCTCAGCTTAGTGGATTTGTTGCTCTGTGCCGTGATAGGAATCGGGTGTCGTCCTTTAAGCTTTTCTTCTGGATATATGCGGTTCGGTACCACGATGGTCAGGTCTATTTCGATTGTCCTTATAAGAGGGTTAAGATTGTTAGTGTGAGATCCTCGAACTCCGGGTATCACTCAAAGTGGCTATATGTCGGGGATCCCGATTTAGAATTTATAAAACCTTGCGGAAAAGTGAGCCAGTTGACTATCGACTACTTGAATAATCTGGAAAAGTGTGATAGGAGTGATTTGAATGAATTCCAAGGGTTGGGGTCGGTATACACCCATCTGCAACTAAAGGAACTTAGTTTTTTGGAAATGCATGATTGTAAGGGGGTTGCCCTTCTTCTTCTTTTTTATTTATATTGGCTTAGTTATTTTCTCTATTTTGTCTATTATTTTCCCTTGTATTCGATACTTTTCGTTTTTACTGTTCTTGTAGCCCTCGATGATCTGACTTTTTCCTTCTTTTCTCTTTTTTCTAGTGGTCGATGCTCCTTCGAAGAAGATTTTGAACAGTGGGATAAGAGAGGAAATGGACAAGGCGATGATGTTGCTTGTGCAACGGGCTTCGAGGAAGGGAGCCGATGTATCGCAGGCTGGTTCTTCAAGGGTTGGCCCGTCTGGTGCGGGTCATTCTGTCTCTATCGAGCTATTGGATGAGCAGGGGAACAAAGTGGTGGAGGATGATGGGAAGGTTGTTCAAGATGTCGAGGCTATTGACGCGAATCCTCATAAAAGGAATCGTCGTGAGATGGAAGGAGAAAATATTGAGGGTGGTGATCTTGCTGAGGCTACTGCGATGGGTGGAGGGGTTAATAAGACCATTAATTTTATTGGTAGTCGAGCTTTGATGACCAATATTATCGATCCTCGAGCGAGGAAGGAGGCCGTGAGGGTTAAGATTCAACCGTCAGAGTGTTGGACTGGGGGTTCTACCATGCCTTTGAGAACCTTTAAGTTATTTCAACTCCCTCAGGATTTTGTTGCCTACACTGGTCGTCGCCGCGATGTGCTTGTTGATAGGTGTAAAAGCCGAGTTGGACGGGTATGAGTTTTATATGTTATGTTTAAATCTAGTAATGCTTGTGTGTTCTTGTTTTTGGCTTTTCTTTGCTTAGTTTCTATTTTCCGTTGCTTTTTCTTTTACAGTTTTTATCTGATTTTATGCACGTGTTGGAGGATTATAAGTTTGATGATGGTAATGAAGTTTGAAGCCAGCTAGAAGCCGAGGTGTCGGCCCTTAAGAAAGAGAAGAGAAAGTTGGGTGCGAGCTGCTTGGAGTTGGAAAGGAAAGCTAATGATTTGACTGGGACGAACTCGACCTTGTCAAAGCGTGTTGGGGAGTTGGAGTTGTCTGAGCAGTCGCTGGGTAGGAAGGTATCTGATCTCGAAGAGAAGCTTCGCGGAGATGAGAAGGAGCGCAACGGCTTGAAGGAAAAGTGTGAAGGCTTGGAGCGGTAGGTTGATAGAATGAATCAGTCATACAAGCTGATTTTTGAAGAAAATACCTCGCTGAAGGCCGATGTTCAGAAAGGAGTGGAGGACATAGCCGCCGCCCTCGGAGATGGTTATGGGCGTTGCGTCACTCGGATACAAGGTGCGGAGTTCGACACCTCGGGGCACACTATTGAGGATAATATTCACGATCTTGCTGCCTCACAATCCGATGATCCGGTGGAGGATTCATGAAGGCGGGGAATGCCCCGTGATTGATGTACAATTTTAACTTTCTGCGATTTTCCTTGGATGATTTTTATTCCCTGTTGCTGATACTTTGGTTCTATATTCCATGTTCTTGATACTTTGGTTTTATATTATGTTGGATGTTAACTTGGGTTTATGTTATCTTTTGTTGTTTTTTTAGAATGAACACTTATTTTTCATGAATGCATTATGTCGTAGTGCACTTGTTAAAATTATGCATGTTTTTCCTCGTTAAACAAGGATGTTAACTTTGTCTATTATGGATTATGGGTAAGTGTTAGTCTTTTTTTTTTTGAAAACCAAGTTGTAGTAGCTAGGTTCTGTTTTGTTCATAATGTTGCGAAGGGTCCTTATTTCGTTTGATAGTTGCTATCGTGCTATTGGGTATTCCTTGTGGCTGCAAAGTAGTTTTAGTTTAGTTTTTTAGTTTTTAGCTAAGTAAGGCGAGTTCTAAAAGCTGGAATTGTCATAAATTAAAGTCCCTCGATGGGGATCTCATAACGACCCTCATTGCATCGTGGGTTGGTTTTTGGTATGGCAAGTACTACCTTTAGAGTTTCAAGTGCTACAGATATAAATTGATTACTGGAAGAATTTCTTAAGATGAATGTCGTTCCTGGCATTTTTAATTGGTCGACCGTCGAGATGTGCCAGCTCATAAGTTCTTGCATTAATCACCTTTGCAACTCAGTACGGGCATTTCCATATTGGTTTTAACTTTCCCGTTATTGTTGGTTGGGATGCCCAGAGTCTCGAAGCACTAGATCATCAACTCCAAAGCTTCTGGTTTTGACTTTCTTGTTGAAGTATTTTGTTGTTTTTTCTTGTTGTGCGATCATGCGAAGTCGAGATTGCTCCCTTGTTTCTTTAATCAAGTCATTATGGAAGTGTATACCCTCGAGGGTTGAGGAAGGGTCAAATACCTCGATCCTCGGTGAGATTAGGCTAACTTTGACAGGTAAGACAACGTCGATACCATAGGAGAGGAGGAAAGGGTTTCCTCAGTCGCACTTTGAGGTGTCGTTCTATAGGACCATAGGTGATATGCCTTAATATTATTAATAACTAAAACTAATCTTTAAGGAGGTATTTTCTTTACTCAATTAGCCAACCACTTCAAATGAGGTTGTTCCTTTATATTTATAGGGAGTCCCAAATGGGCTATTTGTTACAAAATGGACTTCTTGGGCCGTAATATTATCATTATACAATTTATTACAACTAATTCTTTTTGGATTTCTTCCCCTTAATCCAAGGTCCAACACCTACCATCACAAATATTGTGTAATGTTTGGTTTCCCCAAACATTGGTGCTTCTGTTAATAATGTGTGTGCTTATCCTTTAAGCAATTACATTTCATATCATGTTTTTCGTCCTCAACATGTGACTTTTTTAGCCAATATTACCAAAGTGCCGGTCCCTTACACTTACAAACAGGTTATTGTTTACAAACACTGGGCTGTTGCCAGTGAGTGCTGAAATTAGTGCTTTAGAATCTAATCAGACCTGGGAGATTGTACCGCGTCCTGTTGGTAAGAACATCGTTGATTACAAGTGGTTATTTAAAGTTAAATATACTTTCGAAGGTACTATAGATAAGTACAAAGCACGTCTTGTAACAAAGGGCTTTACTCAGATAATTGGTGTCGATTACTTTGAGACTTATGCCCCAGTTGCCAAGATGAAAACTGTGCGTGTGGTTTTAGACTTAACAGCTAAGTTTAACCGGCATATTCACCAAATGAATGTTAATAATGCCTTTTTACACGATGAGTTAGCTAGAAAAAATTGTATGAAACTCTCACTTGTGTTTCAAATCTTATCTGCTAGTTCACACAAGGTCGATTCTTGTGTAAAATTTGTGTGTAAACTTAAGAAGTCCATCTAGGGTTTGAAGCAGGCTCCCGTGCAAGTTGGCCACTTCTTTTATCGAACTTGATTTTACTCAAATGTCTATTATAGTTTGTTTACATTCACGAAAGACTCAGACTTTGTTGTCATCATTGTGTACATTGATGATATTGTAATTACAGGTAATGCACCTGCTTTAATTGCAGAAGTAAAGGCCTTTCTACATTCTCAGTTCAAGATTACAGACCTCGATTATATGAAATATTTCTTAGGTCTTGAACTTGGTAGATCTTCTTTTGGCATAATTCTTAATCAACTTAAATATGCCTTAGATATATTGGCTAACACAAGTATGAATGGAGTTAAACGGTCTGTGGTTCTTATGGAACAAAACCGTAAGCTGATAGATAATCAGTCTGAATTGTTATCAAACTCTGATATATATAGCCATTTACATACCTTTAATAGGACGTCTATTATATTTGACCATAACTCGACCTGATCTTTTCTATGATGTTCATGTTCTATCTCAATTTATTCCTTATCCTCGTATCGATCATCTGAATGTTGCTTATAAAACGGTCAAATACATTAAATGGACGGTTGGTCAAGGATTAATTTTTCCTTCTGATTCTTCTCTTCAGCTTACATCATTCTATACTGAAACTCGTCGATCGTTGACAGGCTATTGTGTCATATCCTGGAAATGCAAGAGACAAACTACTCTACTATTTCTCGCTCATCTGCTGAAACATAATATCGTATTATGGCAGATACACGTTGTGAAGTGACGTGGTAAGTATCTTTACTAACTTCTTTGCAAGCATCATCTTTATTGCCCATTCCTTTGCATTAAGACAATAGTTCTGCTTTGCACATTGCATCCAACCCTGTATTGAGATTGACTGCCACTTAGTTAGTGACAAGTTCAAAGTTGGCCTTATTGCTCTGTGCATCTTGGTACTTCTGTTCAACCAGCTAATATATTTACTAAGGCTTTATAGAAATTGATGTCTTTGTTCTCCAAGTTAGGAGTTACCAATTTGTTTGCCTCTCGTAAGTTGGGGGTGTTACGGCATAAGATGTTGACAATAGCTGCTGAGGTCATTAATGACACCCAAGATCAACAACCGAAGGGATGATATGCTGGCAAATGAAGTGACAGGCTGGAGTAGTTAGTTAGGCTGTTCTGTTAGAGCATATATATTCAACACAATGTAAATACATCTACTTCTATGTTTATGAATGGATCAATATAGAGTTTGTTAGATTCCACTCAAAATCTAGTGTTGAATCTAATATTGTGACACCTTCTTCTAATATCCTTAACATTTTGGTACATTCATTTGCACGAGCCCTAAATCTTTGTTCTCAGCTGCCTTATCCCAAGTTCTCCTCGATTATTTTTTTAAAATAATACATGCCCTTTATTTATTATTGCATCTATACTCTTTATTAATAAGCCAAATCAATTTGGTGCAAAGTACCAAATTACTAAATTACCAAATTTTGATACTTACCTGATATAAGTTCACTTCTATTTTGTATGAACTTTGTTTTTAATACAAAAATTGACTTTTATTCTCTATTAACTTTGTTTTTAACACAACTCGACTTCTATTTTTTGTAAATTTTATTTTCTTTTAAGTTAGTGTTTATCCAATCATCTTTTTAATTTATAAAATAAAATTTTTTTTAAACGATTTGTAAATTATATTAAAAATTTATTAAGTTACGTTAAATTAAGTAAAATAACTTATATTTATTTTTAATTTTAGAAAAACTACAAACTACTAATACGAATTAACTTATATTCTCTGTAAACTTTTTTTATTTATAAATTATATTAAAAATTTATTAAGTTACGTTAAATTAAGTAAAATAACATATATTTACTTTTATTTTGAAAAACTACTAACTACAAAGTAAACTATTAACACGAATTGACTTATATTCTCTGTAAACTTTATTTTTTGTAGTATTATTTTAAAAATAATTAAGTAATAGCAAATGACTTTAGTAACATTTATTACTTATAAATTAAAAATTAATGATTTAACGATTGTATTTGTTACTGTCCATCACAATGTTTATATACTTTAAATTAAAAAAAAACATATTTTAACTGTAACAAATTTATAGCCTGTATTTAGATTACATTTAGTAATATTAAATTAAGTTTAATAAGATCTATTTACTTTTAATTTGTAAATTAATATATATCGATAATTAAGTAATATTAAATAAACTATATTGAAAAGGCTAATTATAAGATAATTATCAAATTATATTAATTAATATTAAATTGTCTAAGGAATAGATATTTGGTTCATAAGATAGAGATACAATTCGTTTCACAAAAATAAAACTAATATGTTAGATTTTTTATATCAAGTAAAACAATGCAAAAGTAGAATTATAGTGGAAAATTTCATAACTGATTCGATTCTTTTTAACTACATAACTATTTTTTGCAAGTACCAATTTAATATTTGATATTAATATATTAATTTTAATTCGTGTTTCGCACGAATTATGAATAATTCTCTATAAATATTAATTCGATATTTTTAGTTTCGGTCCCGTATTTTGCACGGGTTATCAATTATCTATACTAATAAGCGAAGCCATGTTTAGGTCTCAAATTTTGGTACTCACTAGAGAATTATACAACTATTTTTAAAATTTTATGTAATAAAATCTCAACTCACAAAAATTAACTTTTACTCTCTCTAAATTTTAATTTCCTTAAATTTTTATTTTTTGTTGAACATTTAAGCGTCGATTTACTTTAAAATAATCGTATTAGTAAGTTAACATGTCCGATTTATATAAATTAATAATTAGGTGCATGTATAACTAGAACTATACGGTGAAATTTTAAAGTTACACTTAATTTCGATTTTTTTAACTACATAATTTAAAAGAATTTTATATATTACATTTAGATCTGTATTTTGCATCAATTATGAGTTTCAGTTTTATGCAAATAATAATGTGATAATATTATTTTTAATTTCGGGCCCGTACTTCGCACGGGTTACCAACTAGTATGTATAAATGCGAAATTCTGTATTTTTATTAGAAATTGAACTATAATTTTGTGGGACGGGTTTATCTGTCAATATTTATGGACAAGGAATTCAACATTATTATTACAAAAGTGCCCAGTAATTTCGTGAAACTTGTTCATTTGTCTATTTATGAGATCCCGACCATTTCCTTGCTCTTGTGTTCCCAAGTTGTGAGAACTGAAACTTATATATTTCAAACTTATATATTTCAAATGATAACCGACCTCTGCATTTCCAAAGTCTACATAAATTAAAATGAGTCAAATTTTAAAATTTTAATGCTTATCACGTGCTCAGAAAAAACTCATTCATAAAGAAAAGGGAAAGAAAAACATGATAGCTACAAAATACAAGGCAATCACCACTCATCAGTAGGTAAAAAAAGCCATCGAATGATTTGACCAAAAAATAAGAAGAAAGAGTTACAACCAATGGTAAGGCTAAACAAAACTATGCCTATACAACACTTAACCATATAGTGGTTGGAATTCAACAGCAAACACAAATCTATGGCTTTTTCATCCCTTCGCAATCAAAACCAATGAAAAATCTAAAACTGATCACATCCGGAAACCCTTGTTATATTCTCCACAGTAGTAGAAATCTAGATTAGTCGGTTAAATGTGTAATGAGGCCAGATCATCTGGTCCAGCAACCACCACCTGTTGTTTTTAAAAGAACACATTATGGTAATGATAAGGTTGTAGCAAACTATTAATTTAGTGAAGGATCAGACAGAGCTTTATTAATAGTTTGAAGATAAAGAACACAGGCGGCATACGTTGCAGTCGAGAGCATATCTTCTGGCAAGGACAATGGCTGCATTCCTATCTCGCTCTGAATCAAACACCAGAACAAAGGACTGACCTTTCCTTGCTTGCCAGAACAATGACTTGGCTGCAGAAGTTCCGCTGCCTCTAAATCCACACAGCTGTAATCGGTTCAAAAGAACAAGAAATTTGTTGCTGTTTAAACTTTGCATAATACTCAAGTTACTTAGAAAAAAAGATCCCGAAAATTACCTATTTATAATACAAAGTTATGGCTTAGTTTTCACAAGTTTCATGAAGTATGGCAATGCAGAGCAGATGTAAAATACTTGTTGTAATATATCATAAGCAGACCTCTCAACACAACAAGCATATAGCGAACACAGAGAGTGAGGCTACATATAGCGAACACAGAGAGTGAGGCTACATCATTGTGACATCACAGCTGTCATCACAATTTGTTACAAGTTAGTTAGAATTATAGTGTGTAGAAGCTTCTTGTGTGATGTATATAATCTGAGTAGAGTTATCTGTAATGTAACTAGACATTCATTCCTGATATACAACGTAGATCATCTTCTTCATTACTTCTCTGCAATTTACACATCACATACATTTCACCTATGAAATTGACATGGTATCAGAGCCATACGATTCCTAAATCTCTCTCTATCTTTCAATTTCTCGATCTCTCTTAAATTGATATGCGCAAATCGTATGCTTCCGCTGTGACTGCATCTACATCAATGGCGACTGCATCAAACACATCTGACCTCTCTACGACGATCGATATCAATCACCCTTATTATCTCAGTTCTGCAGATCATCCAGGTCTATCGCTTGTTATTGAATTGTTATCAGATAACAACTATCATCATTAGAGTCGATCTGTTCAGATTGCTCTCTCTGCTAAATTGAAGCTTGGCTTCATTGATGACTCCTTATCTCAACCTACTGAGTTACATCAATTAACTCTTTGGAAACGAAGCAATGACCTGGTTATATCATGGATACTTGCCGCAAAAGTATTGTTTATATGAACACTGCTCATCAGTTTTGGCTTGATTTGGCTGCTAGGTATGCACAAACTAACCTGCCACATCTATTTCAGTTACGCAAAGATCTAGCGTCTCTCTCTCAAGGTACAAAGTCTATAACCACATACTTTACTCAATTTCGTGGTTTACTTGATGAATTGGACAATTTGTCACCTATTCCTAGATGTATTTGGGCGAATTGCAATTGTGCCTGTCATAATTCTCAGAAATTAGATGCTTACGAACAACATATCAAGCTTAGTTAATTTCTTATGGGATTAAATGAACAATTCACCTCCACTAGAGGTCAAATCCTTCTCATGAATCCATTACCTGATGTTGCTCATGTCTATTCAATGCTACTTCAAGAAGAAAATCAACGAAACTTCACTCATATTTCTAATCCCGTGAGTGATAATTCAGCAGTCTGTTAGAATTAATTAAGCAGGTCCTCAAAAGTTCAGTAAAAGGACTGTTGACTCTACTCTGATTTGTGATCACTGTAAAAGAACAGGGCACACAAAAGACAAATGTTTCATTCTTCACGGATATCCTGATTGGCATCGTTTACATGGGCAACCTAAGCCGAAATTGAGAACAACTACTCCCAAACCTAAGGCAATGCTTATTGCAACTAATTCCTCAGGATCATCATCTATCTCTGATGAGGCGGCTGATTCCCCTGTTTTGTCTGATAAGCAATATCAGAAAATCATTGCTATGCTACAAGCAAAGTTAAAGACCACAACTGAGACTGCATCTTCCTCCAATGCTCCGTGGATTCTGACTAATACAGTAACTCATATGGCAGGTACTTGTTTTCAAACACGTGTCTCCACTCTTATTAACCACACTAGTGTACTTACTAGAGACACTTCCTGTATTATTGATTCCGGGGCATCTCATCATATTACTTTTGATTGTATACTCTTGGTAAATGTTACTCCTATGCAATCTGAATTGCATCTTCCTAATGGCCAGAAAGCAAGTGTTACTCACTCTGGAGAAATACACCTCACCAGTGATATTGTTCTTAAACATGTTCTTTATGTTCCTACCTTTCAGTGCAATTTGTTGTCAGTAGCTCAATTCACTACTGATAATCATTGTAATCTTATCTTCACTTCCAATGAGTGTATTTTTCAGGACCTTGCTAAGAGGAAGAGGAAGCATATTGGTGATCTCAAGGATGGCCTGTACAAGCTTCAACCTCAACTGTTTGACTATACATCTGGTTTATCTACTCATTCAGTACAAGTACAACACTCTGTAGAATTACATAAGCTTTGGCATTCTAGACTAGGACACCCATCTTTCACTGTTCTTAGTCGCATTCCTGATTTACCTAATATTCCATCCAATATACTGAATGACTGTGACATCTGTCATCTTGCAAAGCAGAATAAACTTTCTTTTTCTACTAGTGCTTCTCATAGTCTAGCCTTATTTGATCTTGTGCATTGTGATGTGTGGGGTCCTTACAAATATCCCACACATGGACAATGTCATTATTTCTTAACTATTGTAGAAGACTTTTCACGATGCACTTGGATTTTCCTATTTTCTGATAAAACTCAGGTGTTCAGTTTAAATTAACAATTTTTGTTGTATGTTAAAACTCAATTTGATACTACTGTCAAAGTTCTTCATTCTGACAATGGAACTGAATTTGTTAACAAACGCGTCCAAATCTTTTTAACTTCTTTGGGTATCATTCACCAAACAAGTTGTCCTCGAACACCTCAACAAAAAGGAATTGTTGAATGTAAACACCAACACTTACTCAAAGTAGCTTACTCAAAGTAGCTCGTGCATTGAAATTTCAGTCTCATCTACCCATCATGTACTGGGGTGATTGTGTGTGCTCACTGTTGCACATATTATCAACCTTCTTCCCTAAAAAATGCTTGACTATAAGTCTCCATATGAATTACTCTTTCACAAAACACCTGACTATAACCATATGAAACCATTTGGGTGTTTATGCTTTATTTCCAATGAACTTGCCTACACTAATAAGTTTGCTTCTCGATCTCAGAAATGCGTGTTCATTGGTTATCCGTTTAATCAAAAAGGTTACAAGGTTGTTGACCTTGATACCAGAAAACAGTATGTGACTAGACATGTTACATTTGTGGAAAATGTGTTTCCCTTCAATACTCCTAAAACTGACACTCTCAGTGCACCCTCATCTCAGTTTCCTATTCCTCCTGATATTTCACAAGATATTACTCTATATAATTCACCTCATAATACTATATCTCATGATGCTAATGAAGATGCTGAGACATCTTCTTCACCTCTCTTGTCTGTGTCTAAAAGTCTATCAACCAATTCTTCTCCATCTGTGCCCACTGATTCTTCATCAGACCCTGTTCCATCAGTTTTGAAACCCTCTCGAACTCGTAAGGCACCAAGCAAATTCAAAGACTTTACAGGCCTTCCAAAGAATATGATCACCAGTTGCACCTTTCCTCTGCCTTTGGCTTCAGGTACTTATCCTTTGCATCAGTACATCTCATATGATCGTTTTTCTCCTTCCTATAAATCTTTACTAATAGCTACAGCAGTTGTTCCCGTACCCTACACCTATAAACAAGCCTCTACAGATGCTAATTGGCTTCAGGCCATGAAGCTTGAACTAAATGCCTTAGAAAATAATTATACTTGAAAAATTGTGCCAAAACCAAAAGATAAACATATTGTTGATTGCAAGTGGTTATTTAAAGTTAAATATCTTCCCAATGGCTGCATTGATAGATACAAGGCTCGCCTTGTTGCCAAGGGGTTCACCCAAACATACGGCCTTGACTTTTTCGAGACTTTTGCTCCAGTTGCCAAAATGACCACAGTTCGTGTGTTAATTGCCATTGCTGCTGCTCAAAACTGGTCTATATTTCAGTTGAATGTCAACAATGCGTTTCTTCACGGTGATATTCATGAAGAAATTTATATGCGATTACCCCTAGGATACCTGCAATTATCGTCTGTTTCATCTGTATCTCAGATAACTGATCCCTCTGCTTTTGTATGCAAACTTTGCAAATCTCTATATGGTTTACGATAGGCCCCGCGATGTTGGTTTGTCAAATTTTCATCTGCCTTGGAAGATTATGGCTTTACTCAATCACACTCAGATAATAGCTTGTTTACACTCAATCTGCACAGTCAATTTGTAGCTGTACTTGTCTACGTCGATGACATATTGGTGACAGGCAATAATGTTGATCTTATTACCACCATCAAAACTTATCTTGCCACTAAATTTCAGCTCAAAGACTTGGGTCCTCTTCGATATTTTCTAGGCATCGAAGTTGCTAGATCCACACAGGGCATTTACTTGAACCAATGTAAGTATGCTCTTGACATTCTTCAGGACACTGGTCTCATCAATGCTCAGCCATCACTTATTCCCATGGAACAAAATCATAATTTACAGGACCCCCGTTGCTACCTGCCTCTACAGCTTCTTCTTATCGTCGTTTGGTGGGTCGTTTAATCTATCTTACTGTCACTCGCCCTGACCTTGACCTTGCTTATACTGTCCAGGTTCTTTCCCAATTCTTAGCAACTCCCCGCCATGATCACTTAATGGCAGCTCATCGAGTTGTTCGGTACATTAAAAATGCTCCTGGTCAAGGTTTCCTTATGTCCTCCTCTGCTCCAATCACTCTGAAGGCTTTTTGTGACTCTGACTGGGGTGGGTGCAAGGAGACTCGTTACTCCTTAACGGGTTATTGTGTTTTGTTTGGCTCTTCTTTAGTGTCCTGGAAGTGCAAGAAGCAACCAACTGTCTCCAAATCATCTGCTGAGGCTGAGTATCGCGGCATGGCGGATATGTGTTGTGAGCTAGTATGGTTGCATGCTCTCTTTACAACATTTGGCATAAAGAATTTAACACCGATTACTCTTCACTGTGACAGTCGCTTTGCAATTCACATTGCTCATAATTCTATTTTTCATGAGCGTACTAAACACATTGAACATGACTGTCACATTGTTCGTGATAAACTACAAATAGGGCTCATTAATTTGCAACATGTTTCTACTCAACTTCATGTTCACTAAAGCCTTGGGTGCTTCTATTCTCAGTTCCTTCTGCAGCAAGTTAGGTGTGTGTAACTTCTTTCACACTTCCAACTTGAGGGGGGATGTTGTAATATATCATAAGCAGACCTCTCAACACAACAAGCATATAGCAAACACAGAGAGTGAGGCTACATCATTGTGACATCACAGTTGTCATCACAGTTTGTTACAAGTTAGTTAGAATTATAGTGTGTAGAAGCTTCTTGTGTGAGTTATCTGTAATGTAACTAGACATTCATTCCTGATATACAATGTAGATCATCTTCTTCATTACTTCTCTGCAATTTACACATCACATACATTTCACCTCTGAAATTGACAATACTTTTAATAGCAGGTCGACTAGAATTATTGAATTGTACATATCAGTAGCATGTACCTGCATAGATGTGGAATATGAGTCTCTAGCCTTTGTAATCCATCCTCTAGAAAGTTTAATCCTCATCTTCCCCACATGGAACAAGTGAACGGAATGTGATGAGTAATTCCTTCCATTCATCTGGGAAATGACTACCTGCAAAACAATACATGTAAAATAAGTTACCTTGAAGACATTAGCCACAACTTAAACGGTTCTGACATAATTAAGCTGAAGATCTATGAAAGTAGCAATATAAGTCACATGACCGATTGATATTAAAATTCTCTGGGAAGTATAAGTGCAGAAGCAATGCTAAAATAGTGCCATAAAACTTTCTGCTGATCTTAGAAAAATATTGTAAAAAACAAATTACTTTTTGCTGGTTGCCTTATACACATTGCTGTAATTAAGATCATTAGTACTTGTATGTTTATTGTGTTGGTTTCCCAAATGTTCTTTTCAGCAGTAGATTAGACAAAAACCTACTTTTTTTTGCAAGAATTTATGTTGATAGTGGTGAAAACATAACTCAGTTACTATAGAAAAGCTATTCTAGTTAAGATGGCATACGCTGAATTCGGTGTTGGACTTTCGGGAAAGCATCTCCACATATGTCCCTAATCCAGCAGCTGTTAAAAAGAAAACCAATCAAATCCTTATTTTTATAAAAAACACTTTCAGCTTCAGTTATGTTTAGCATTAGTTTATCCTAAACAAGAATGAAAGCTTTATTCCTAGAGCTAGCCGTAGTTTGATAGAAGAAAAACTTTACAAGTTAGTTTGATAACCCATGCAGAGAAAAGTATTATACCATTAAACCAATTACCTGGATCTACTGGACCAGCAGTCGTTACTGCAGCTTTCTGGCTATTTGAGGTAATATCAACTTGTAATATTCGCCCAACATCGAAGGGCTCCGGAGCATAAATTGATTTATTGGCACCTAATGAAAGGGTGATTCAATAAGTTATAACAGAGAATCAGCTAACGAAACAAAACATAAAATTTGACACTCATTAAACTTTGGCACAGCTGATAGCATGATTTAATTATTTTGAGATGATATATGACGAGTAACAAACAAACATACCTCGTATTAGGATTTATGATGATAGCCTTATTGCTCCTACTTGCTCTTGGTACATAAAATATAGTATAACAGATCTTTTATCATGTTATATGTAAAAACATTTCTATTCACTATATTCTGAAAATGGTTTAAATTTTTGGTTCTTTTGGGTTGGTTTACCCAACTTAGGCAGCATGTCCCATCCATCTATCTATCTATCTATCTATCTATCTATCTATCTATCTATCTATCTATCTATCTATCTATACTATTATAAGTAAAACACCCTCTATTTAGTTGGTCGGTTGCTCGGTACAGTTGTTTGGTACGGTAAATAACAACTGTCAGATCTAAAAACACAGATAGATGGAAACCATTAGATATAATAATAAAATAATATTATATTAATATTTAAACTGCTCTCACAAGTTCAGGGTTCGAATCTCGTCAACAACTTATTATATTTAAACTTTTATATTCTTTATTCTTAACAATTTCTACATGTTTAAGGTTCGAATCCGGTGAACAACATATTATATATTATATTATTTATTTTCAGTTAAGTCTCAAATTATTGTAAAATATATTTTATTATAACTTATTATGTTCTTTAATTTATTTTTCAATTATTGAAAATTATATTATAAAATATATTATTAAAAATTATCGAGTGTTGAAAGCAATCCGTGCATTGCACGGGTTATAGCTAGTATTTAATTAAAAGGAAACAACTCTTTCGCTGTAGTATTTAAATGGAGACTTATACCAAGTGCAAAGAAAGACAGAGATAAGGTAGTGTGATAGAGCATTAGTATCAACATTAACTTCAGTGGTAACAATTTTTATACAGTCAGGAACAGTAAAATATCTGTTTGCATGCAAAAGATGGAGGAACACCTGAAATAAATTCCCTTCTGTTACTTTCTGATGACAAACGATACCACTGAACTGAGCATTTTGAGATATCCAGAGCTTCTGCTGAGTGAGGTTGGACTCGTATAATGGAGCCTAAAGTTTCAGAGCCACTTAATTCATACATACTCAACTTGTTCGCCTCGACCCATTTGCTCATTGTAATCTGCTAGGGTAAGGAAGGAGACTATGACAAAGCAATCAATAGAAAATAAACCAAAACTTGGTAGAGGGTATCATTTTCAATTTTTTCCGAAAAGTTCTTCAACTCTATTCTGGAAAACTATGGGATTTTCAAATTTTGGCAGCCCGGGTACACTTTAATCTAAATCATGCAAATTTAGAGTTGCAGAACACTATCACTTTATTAGATGACAGTTCTGAAAAATACTACAGAAGACAAATCACCTGTTTCTGAAGCTTAAGAGTAACTGTAAACTTTTCTTGAATTTGAAGTCTAAGTGCTCGAAGCTCATGCTCCATGTCCATCACCTATCAAAATGCCAGAATTCTTTACATAAGATGTTTCGTTCATCGAACAATTAACAAGAGGAAGTGTATAAGTTAAAGAAAAAACCAGATAAGAATCATATGCCTACTACAATTAAAAAGATGACCCAAGTAATTTTGTTTTTTTTGATATCGAGGTACATGTACTGCTTTAAAAATGAATAACATATTAACCACTTCATGATTTTGAAAACGATAGAAACCATTGTTGTCAGATAACTCAAAATCTCTGAAGTCATTCTATAAAAAGGTAATCGAATCTCCCGACTAGGATGTTAGTATCAAGAGTTAAAGCAGCAGGCAGCGCATATATTAAAAAATCAGACACCATGACCAATTTATATATAGATATGCAATTTATTTATAAGAAAGAAAATTACAGAGCACGAACAAACCTTGCTAGGTTGATGCAGTAATCTAATTCTTCTAGCCTGCTGAACCTCCTCCATTAGTTCCATCAGTTCCTAGAAGCATTTCAAATTTAGTTGAAAATAGAAACCAAGAACAAATTTATTATTATTTGAGACTTGAGCACATTAGGTACAATTTTCTGATTTCTGTTTCTACTTGGTGAACATCTCAACCGCTTAACAGGTACCTGGTTCCCGGAAGTTTGCAAGATTCTTTCCTGTTCATCGAGGGCCTCTCCAATCCTATGAACTACTGCTCTAGCACTCTCAATTTCAGCACAAGCAAAAGATCTTTCTTGGTTGACTAACTTTTTTGCATCTTCTGAAGCCTGCATGAAATTGTAAATAATAATTTTTTTCAATATAAAGTTTGAACATAATATTATATCGCTGGTTTATATTGTAAGTTTAAATTCATCCTTGAGATAAAGATTTTAATAAGAAACTCTGAACTTCTAAGAATAAAGAATGACGAAGCATTTCCACCACACCAACTAACAAGTAAATCAGACCGACCACATTCCAGACTCCAGAGCGTATGTCAAACTTTTAAAATTTATATGAGAAGTTTAAGTTTAAAACCTTTTAACCTGGTATTCTACAAATTAGGAGGTTCTATTTATTTAAGTATCACCATGTATTATACTGATAAAGTTTGATGAAGATGCAATGATTGCTGTATCATATTCATATCAACCATAGCCATAGGCCACAACAACTAGAAGGAAAACAGAAAGACATCTCTTAACAAATCAGCAAATGACAACCTTCCAATTAGATAACTTCAGAAACAAGTTAGGAAATTAAAAGCCTACATGCATAGACAAAACAAGCACATGGATTCTGTACATATAAAAGATGTAGCCAACATGTGTTATCTCCAACTAATATGTCGAAGTTTAGCCAATAATTATAGTGTTATTTATAATTATGAAAACATCAAGAAACTATATCTATTTTCTCAAATTAGGCACAGTTCCATGTAAGAAGGAAAGCTTGAATTGGTGCATAGGTAACCTGTTTGAGGTAGGTTGCCAGCTTTTTCACTTCATACTTTTCTTGAATTAGCTCTCCCTCCTGTTGAGTTAGCTTTACTGCTAATGCTTCCACCTGAAGAGTATGACCATTATGTATTTGAATTAGAATGAATGGAATTTAACACAAGGATATTTATGAAATTTTGAGAAATAAGCATGTTGTGGACATAGACAAAGACAGGTGAAGGAGTCAACTTTATTAATTTCTCCATTAACATTTAACTCCTGATAGTACTTTAGAATGCTGGAAAGAATCACCGAAAGGTGACATCTCAAGTTCAGCAGAAAGGAATTGGCAACCTTCTACCTTGAAACCCCATTTTTTTTCTGGTAACACTTGGACCCTAATTAGGTTTAAATACTAAGATTTTGTGATGATTTAAAATTTACAAACAAGAGATAGAAATTGCCAAAAGAAAGAGGTAAAAGAAGGAAGATCTGACCATGGAAATGGCTTTTTCCATATCTTCCTTGTGTTGACCTGCCATCTGTCCTCTCAGATATTCTAATGCATCCCTGAGTTTCTTTAGAAGAACATGTCCATCTAAAGAAACCACATCTCTGAGTTTTGCCTGCATTTTTAAGAGAAGTTGCTCATCCGCTAATTCCGTCTTACTCTAATAATTATTTTTCATAGGAAAGCAAATAGAGTTTATTACATTATCAGACAACTTTGCAGCAGCAGTCAAATTTTTATCAAATTTACTGGCCAGGTCTCGAACAGAAAGTCGTTTATGTTGCTCTGATAACAGAGAAGTTTCCTGCACAACCACCTCCTTTAAAGATGGGCCATCTGTATCAACCTTTACCTCTTCTAAGATTTGATTATCCGGGCCTAACTTGTATGTAGGAAACTGATTTGTAGCAAAGCTCACATCAGCAGACACAGGCATTTGCACCTCATATCCAACCTCTGGACTGACCTTTGTCATTGTTCTAAATAATGTTCTGCTAACCTATACAATTTAAACAAATGATTATCTCAGTAAACAGATTCAGAAAAAACTATTAATCATTACAGACTAATAAACAGAATTATGCTATTAATACATAATTGTGTCCATCGATATGGTCATAACAGGAGTTAATAACAAGAAACACAAAAGAGATTTCATTTTCATACTTCAGTCGTGGACATCCGTCAATATTATTACTACTGATGTCAAATTTCGATTAAGTTTGGCGATGCTGTATGTTGCTAAAGTTACTGATAGGCGCGTGATCTCTTCTATCAAGTGGCGGGTCTCTGATCATACTGGAGCTCAATACCAAGAAAAATTTCTTAAATTTCAAGAACTCTAACATTCCTAAAGATTGAGAGGCAAATATAAAATACAAGGATATAAATAACTTAGATAAAGTAAAAGATCTGGAATTTTGTTACCGAATATTAGATAACAACAATGCACATATAAAAAATTACTAGCCTGTCTGATATTGAGAAATTTAGAGAGGTAACATGCATGTTGGTAAAATTATAGATCAAATTGTATGTAGCTCTGCATGTATAACGACAAACATGGTTGTTAGTGCTAAAGGGAAAATTGTCATTTTCACCTAGTACATTTCAACAAACTTAGCCCACATCACATGTCTAGTTTATATATTTAGCAAACACACATACATTTTCGTTACAAGTTGAAATTTTATAATTTAGGTAAGTTGTTCGAGCTAAATAATCGCATTAATAAAGAAATAAAATAAATTTTCACATATTATCAACACAGACTATGAAGACAAGAGGGAAACACAACCAAGGTGATCAGCACACAATAAGAGATTAGTCTAGTATAAAAATTTATATGAAAGTAAAGCATTTTCACATGCAGGGTAAAGGGTAAGGTGAAACTTACTTAGCAGGTGGTAGATGAGTGGTGGTACTAGAGACTATAGGAAGAAGAACAATGGGGATCCATGTTTCTTTTTAGTGCTGCATTTGAGAGAGAGAGAGAGAGAGTGGGATGAAGAAGAAGAAGACTGGATATGAGCAGATGAGCTACTTTTGTTAAAAGGAAAAGGGAAAGCTTCACTGTGGTCTTACCGGTCATCTCTATACATATATAAAGTGACCGTATGTGTGTCAGTGTGGCTTTATACCGCATAGGAGAGCGCGGGGCGGATCGGAACGGATTTTGGATAAACTTGAAATTGAAATTACATATCCTCGGTTTTTTAAATTTAAAATCGCAACTGCAATCGAAGTCACCGGTTTTTTAAATTTAAAACCGCAACCGCAACCGAAGTCACCGTTTCGGTTTCGGTTTTAAAAACCTCGTTTCGGTTTCGGTTTTAAAAACCTCGGTTCGGTGTTTATCGGATCGGATTCGGTTAAAAAACCACGTCCAATAAAATTAACAAAATAAATACGGGTATTAAAATTTTGTGTTTTTTTGAAAAATAACCAAGGCTAAAAATATTTTTGCAAAAATACTGTCATTTTTTAAAAATTTGCAAAAATATTTTTTAATTTGTAAAAATACTATTTTTCAATTTTTTTTTGCAAAAAATCGGTTTTTTGACAAATGGAATCAACTTGATGCAACTTTGACGAGTTTCTGCAACTACATGCAACCTCTAATCAATCAAAAAACTTTATTCAACTAGTTGAATATCTGGTTGACTTTGGTTGATTCCGTATTTTTGCAAAAAAAATCAGAAGATACTAAAATCACAAAAAAACTTAGAAAAATTGGTATTTTTGGTAAATTCTCTAAAAAATTTAAATATTCAAAGTACAAATACAAAATATATTTATTCTGAAATAAGAATATAAAGTCATAATAAATTATAACAATCTAAGTTAATTCGTGAATAACTAAGATGTTTCCTTTAAGACAATAGTAAATCTGAAAAAATGACAAATATAGCTTCTTTTTAAAAAATTTAACAAAACCAGCCAATTTAAAAAAAATGGTCAATTGTGGCCAATTTATTACCCACCCCTTTGCCAATTGCGTAATCCATGCTACAGGAAAGAGAAAAGGAATGGTAAAAAAGCTGAAAACTATGACTTCATGTGTGAGATAAATAGTGTAATAGAAGTAGTGTTACGCATTTTGTGAATGCCTATCAAAGTATATTACGCATTCGTGGAATGCTTATATAGAATATTCTCCGTCCCCATTTGCGTATTCAGTAAAATTATATATATAATACATATTACTCCGATCACGAATGCATATTATGTATTACCCTACTCTCAAATGTGTATTCTGTCGACTAAAATTGGCCAATTTTCTGGAACCGACTATTTTGTCATTCTCTTATAAAAAATGGGCTATTTTTGTCATTTACTTATCGTAAATCTCTGTTTGCTTTTGAAGGGGGATGGATACATTAAATTAATTACCCAACCTGTATGGATTACACAATATCACAATTTTGTGAGTAAGTTTGTAATCATACACAAATGAAGTCCGAAGGCCTATGATCAAGTCAAAGTTTTCAAGAGTCTGGTCCATTCCAACGTTAGTCCAACACTTTTAAAAGTAACAATTATTTTTAATTTCTGTTAAAAAATTATATGTATTTATTAATTTTTAATATATATATATATTAAATATATTTTATTTATTTATTTATTTTTAATTATCGGTTCGGATCGAGTTTTTTCGTTTCATTTTTCACCTATAACTGAACCCGGAAAATCAGTTTCGGTTTTTAATTTTGCGGTTTCGGTTTCGGATCGGATTTTTTCTGTTCGAATTTTAACGGTTTTTAACGGTTTCAGATTCAGATTTTTTCGGTTTTTGGCTCAGCCCTAGTATACAGTGAACCCGGCGGAATTGAACGGGACCGATGTGCTTAATTTCATTTTTTGACCCAATTTAAAATTTTAATTAGCGGTCTTCTGGTAATTTTGATTCTCATGATTTTTTCAACTACCATCTTAAGTTTAAAATCTCTTTATATTTGATATTTTATATTTAATATACGACTTTTAATATTTTTTGACACATATTTAGGAGGGCAGAACCATTAGCACATAGTCAAAATCATTATATTTAAAATTTTCATTTTTTGAATAAAAATATTGGATCAAAATTTTTATTTACAAAAATAATTTTTTGATAGTTTTTTAATTATCCAGTTAAATTTTCTAAACTTGTATGTCACTAAGTTAAATGTTATATATTAAAAAATAAAGGGGTACAAAAACTCAATGCCATACATAATATTTTCGTAATATATAAATTGTTTTGTTAATGGTGAGTGTTTATGGTTTATTTTTTGATAAATAAGAGCATCTTTAATCATAAAAAATCCTTATCTAAAAATTATTAATAGATATTATAAATAAAAAATAGAGATTATGTAAAAAAAATCCATCTCCAATGGTACATGTCGACGGAGGAATTTGGTAACAACAAATTTTGAGGTTCGTAGCCGGAATCAAGATCTATGACAGTGGTTCTTCGTCAGAAAAGGTGAAGAGTATTCATCGAGAAACATGAACAGTGTTCATCGGGAAACATGAACAGTGTTCATCGGGAAACATGAACAGTGTTCGTCGGAAAACATGAACAATATTTGGTGGTGGTGATTATTGGTGTCTGAGATTGCTTAGGGTTGATGGTGGCTCCTTAAGGCTCTCGCTTTCGACCCCTTACAATTTGCCCATGTATTTACTATTTATAGGGAATCAAGCCAACGTAGTTCTTGGGGAACAAGAAACCTAACTGGCTTAGATCTCTTGTCCTGAGGCCCAGTAGGAAACCTACTGGAAACCGTCTTCTAGTAGCTTTAGGAATGTCCTCCGATGAGGCCCAACCACAAAGGCCCAAGGCTCGTCCGCAGTTTCGAGACTTCACGGATAAGGCATCTCCCTGGCCAAGGATAACCCTCCGCTACCAGCTGTTTCTCTAATCCGTGGATGCATGTATAGCCGTGGTTCACCCCAAATGTTGGACACATCCTTGTCCCCTGGATAAGGAGCCCCTACCAGATTGCAGGACAAGTGATCCCAAACTTTTGGGTGCAAAATGCAGGATACTCCGAAGTCTTCCAACGAGGACACCCGTTGACTACAGAGATAGAGCTTCCAAAGCACACACCAAAGTTTACCCCATATCCCCAATGCTCATTAACTACAGGAGGAGGCTTTCCGTTCAGGGATACCCCTGGAGGTCTCTGACCACGGACACCGCCTTCCTGTGGTTGCATTACTGGAAGGAGTTATTCAATAGAGTACTTGTAAAAAATATGTTGGTAATAATAATCTTCTTCCTCCTTAAAGCATCTAAAGTCCACGTCCAAACAACATGTCAAAATTGTATTCCGCACAAAGTAGAATTTAAGGACGCGCCCAAACATTTCTATATGTTGGCGCCACCTTGTGTTATCAGCCTTTGATCTCTTTATAGGGCGCACTCTAACTTATTCAAGGGTTAGGGCTCGCCTTAACTCTGTCTAGAAAAGCCAATGTATGAATCCCTCAAAGTAATCATGTCCGAGGAATCTGTCCAAGAAATCTGTCAATCAAATATTTAGGGCTCGCCCTAACTCTTCCAATGGAAAGGGCTTGCCCTGACCTGTCCAAGGGTTTTGGCTCGCTAAGCTGTCCAAGGTTTGGGCTCGCCCTAACTCATCCAAGGTTTGGGTGCGCCCTAACTTTTCCAAGGTTTGGGCGCGCCCTAACTTGTCCAAGGTTGGGGCTCGCCCTAACTCGTCCAAGGTTGGGGCTCGCCCTAACTTTGTCCAGGGTTTGGGCTCGCTCTAACTCGTCCAAGGTTTGGGCGCGCCCTAACTTTTCCAAGGTTTGGGCTCGCCCTAACTTTTCTAGCAAAAACCCATTTCCTTGGTCGTTCGTCCTTGGTCGTCCATCATTGGCTGTCCGTGAAAACCTATTTTCTTGGCATCCGTCCAAATTGAGTTCTATTGACCCGGATAACTTTCGTACCAAATTTTGGCTATAACAACTACCCCCAAATTCCATATGTCATTGGAAATGGGATTGGAATTTTAACTTTCTTGGATTTAAAAAATTTGTACACGTCATTCTCTTAATAAGGCGCGCCTATATTGGTTTAGCTTTCAGGGCGCAGTCAAAGAATTTTAACTAATTCATATGTCAATTATGGGAGACATATGTCCATACTATTTTTAAATTTAAGCAAAAATCATTTCATGCTTAACCATGAGGGCGCGCCCTCCGCATCTTTATCTATGAAGGCGTGTCCTCGGCCTTTGGCATCTTTCCCACCCCTTTGAGGGAAATTCCTCTGTAAGAAGTCATCTTGATGGATTTATATCGCAGCGGAGGCATGGTAAAACACTTTTACACATATAAAATCCAAATAAAAGCATATAAATCGTGATTAAAACATATGAATCGATTACTAACCTTTAATAGCGATCCCAAAGCAACGATCGGAGATCCTTAGTAGCTGCTCCTCAAACGTGAAGCACTCCACCGGTATCCACCAAGAAAACGACGTTAAGGAGGAGGAGGAGGTGGAGAGAATTAGGTTTTTCTAAAAATTTTGGGTTCGGGTTGGAATAAAAATAGGGTTTATAATAGTATATTTATAGGCAAAATTTTCAGCTGAAATTTTCCCATAAAATATTATTATTATTAACCCATTTATTATTCTCATTAATAATTAAAACACCTTTTAATTATTAATCCTATTTCTAAACACTTTAGAAATAATTCTCTCTCTTGATTTAATTTCCAAAAATTAAATTCTTAATTAATAATATTATGAACTTTTCTTAATTAATTTATAATCAATTAAACCTCATTTAATCAATTATTAAATTTTCTAATTAATTATTTATTTCACAAATAAATATTTATTAGCCATTATTAATTAATTCCTCCACCATTAAATCATTCTCTTTTTATGGTGTGACCCTGTAGGTTCAATATTAAGCCGGTAGTAGAAATAAATAATAATAAAACTATTTTATCATTATTTATATAAATTCTCTAATTTATTAAATATGATTAATTAATTAATCACATTTATTCTACATCGTGAGGGATACTTCTCAGCATATCGCGACTATCCGGATAATATGAATTCACTGCTTAGAATACCAAGAACCTATTCAGTGAATAGTTACCGTACAATAAACTCCTTCTACCCTACAATGTCCCGATTAAATACAAGGCATGGATCTCGTGTCAAGCCTATCTAATCTAATCACTTGCTTACCATTTACTATGCTTAGTTCTATGCAAATTAGAAACTCCTTTCTAATTTCATTCACTCCGACCAGAGATTCCTGAACTAGCATAAGTGGATCAGCCTTGAACATTCGCTTCCTTCACTGAAAGGGGTAGATCCTTTATTGATCATACACTATCTTCGTGTACAAATTCCTATACCCAGTAGAGCCCTAATAATTGTCCCTGGAGACTAAGAACTAAACCAAAGCATAGTTCAGTGTACACAAGATGACTATGATGACCTCAAGTCTAAGGATACTTGTACAACTATCACTATGTGAACAACTGCTGACACGTGAGTGAATTCCATCAGTTGTTCAGCTGTGCGAGTCATGTTCAGTGAACTTATTCTATAATAAGCACCTACATACTAGCTATAGTGTCACCACACAAATGTCTATGAGAACAGACATCCTTCAAAATGAAGCAAGCATAGTATGTACCGATCTTTGCGGATTATTAATTACCAGTTAGTAATACTATGACCAGGAACTATTTAAGTTTAGAGTTATCATCTTTTAGGTCTCACTATTATGATCTCATCATAATCCATAAAAGCTTTACTCTAAACTATGGTATATCTTATTTAAACACTTAAATAGATAGAGCCCGTAATAAAAACAAAACAAGTCTTTTATTAATATCAATGAAATCAAAACAGATTACATAAAAGTTATTCCTAAATTCTAATACATGATTGGACTTAGGACATATTCCTTTCAATCTCCCACTTGTACTAAAGCCAATCACTCTGGTATCTAATACCCATCTAGTCTTTATGACGATCAAAGTGACTTTCATAAAGTAGCTTTGTGAGTGGGTCTGCTATGTTGTTATGTGTGTCAACTCTATTTTAATACAACACAAGAAATGTTATCGCGCTCCCACTAACCCTTTTGTAGACACATGGTTCATCTACGTTTTTCATAAAACCAAACTCTTTGATTGTCTCATCAAAACGGATGTTCCATCTACGAGAAGCTTGCTTTAAACCACATATGGTTCGCAGCAGCTTACACACTAGGTTTTCATTTCTCTTGGAAAGAAAACCATCTGGCTATTTGCCAGATCTTATAGTCGTAGTAAGTAGCATTCGCAAGCAAAATCCAAACTGATTATAACAGGGCTACAGGTAAAAGGTTTCATCAAATTCAATCCATTGCCTTTATTTGAATTCTTTTGCCACAAGCCTGGCCTTAAAGGTCTCCACCTGGCCATCTGCTCTAATCATTCTTTTGTATCCCGTATACATAGATTTCATTCCGGATTTCATGGCACTATGCCATTTCTCTGAGTCAACACTACTCATAGCCTCATTATAGGTCTTAGGGTCGGCATCATCAATGATCGACAACTCATTGTCATTCTCAATGACAAGGCCATATTACCTCTCAGGTTGGCGAGACACTCTCCCTGACCTACGAATGGGCTGTTCCACAGAAGGTTGTTCAGTCAGAACAGGTGTTTCCACTTGATCCGTAGTAGTTTGTGCTTCTTGAACTTCATCAAGTTCAATTTTGCTCCCACTGTTTCCTTCAAGGATAAACTCCTTTTCCAAGAAGGTAACATGTCTGGAGACAAACACCCGATGATCGGTGTAAAAGTAATACCCTAAAGTCTCTTTAGGATATCCCACAAAACTACATTTTACGGATTGATATTCCAGCTTATCAGGGTCAACTTACTTGACATAAGCTGGACATTCCCAAATCTTAACGTGTTTAAGACTCGGTTTCCTTTCTTTCCATATCTCATACGGAGTTTGAGGAACAGATTTGGAAAGCACCTTATTCAGTAAATATGCTGAGGTTTCCAATGCATAACCCCATAGGAATACTGGAAGATTTACATAGCTCATCATGGACCGAACTATGTCTAACAAAGTTCGATTTCTCCTTTCAGATACCAATCTGGAGGCGTCCACTGCGAGACTATACCATTTACTTTGAGATAATCCAGAAACTCTCCATTCAAGTATTCACCACCTCGATCTAATCGAAGAATTATAATACTATGTTTGGTTTGTTTCTCCACTTCATACTTATACTCTTTGAACTTTTCAAAGGCTTCAGACTTGTGTTTCATCAAACACATATCCAAATCTAGATCTATTATCCATGAAAGTAATGAAGTATGAAAATCCACCCATGGCTTGCGTAGACATTGGTCCACATACATCTGTGTGTACCATTCCTAGCAAATTTGCAGCCCTCTCTCCATGTCTACTAAATGGAGACTGCAGTGCCACAATGAAGTGAGATTTTCATCATCCCTTTTCTTTTATTAGTTTGTTCAATCTGAAGTAAATTATGTCACATTTATACAGACCATTATTTAAAGTACCACGTCCATAAAGAATATTATCTCTAAGAATAGAACATTCATTATTCTCAATAATAAATGAAAATCCATCCAAGTCTAACATGGGAATAATATTCCTCACAATCGAGGGAACAAAATAACAATTATTTAAAAATAATAGTCTTGCCCGTAGGCATATGTAAATGAAATGATTCTACATCTTCAGCAGCAACTCTTGCTCCATTTACCATCAGTAGAATCACTTCCTCTTCCTCAAGAGTCCTACTTCTCCTTAGTCCCTGCAACAAATTGTAGATATGAGAACCACATGAGGTATCTAATACCCAGGTAGAAATTTGATTTAATGATATATTCACTTCTATCATGAACATACCTGAATCAGAAGCGGTAGTCTCACTACCTGATAAGTGGCATTTTATACCACTTAGAACGTCTTAAAATGGCTTAAATTGGTGTCTTGAAATCAAGTATTTTGTGTATTTGATGCGTTTTTCTAGTGTTTATGCATTTCAGGGTATTAGTTGCATTTTGGAGGAGAAATCATCAAGAATAAGCCTTGGCATGTGTTCACCATTGCGAGAGGAAAAGAACGGGCAGATTACGGCGAAGAAACGGAGCAAACCTGGAATTTTTCCAGTAGGGTCCTGCGCGCCCGCGCAGCAATGCTGAGCGGCCGCGCAGCAGCCTTGCGCGCCCGCGCAGAAATGCTGAGCGGCCGCGCAGGGTCGGGAAAAAAGATGAATTATTTTAGACTTCTACTTCTGTTTGGCTTCCAACTTCTATGTAATCTGAGTTTTATGGGACTATTATATAAGTAGATTTGAGACGTTTTCACAGAGAATAAGAAGGAGATTATGTTTTAGATTGTGTTTTGCGCAAGAAGCGAAGGAGATAAGGAAGAAGACCGATTTAGCACACTGCAGCGAAGAGGAAGCATATATTCTTATGATTCTTGTTTCGTTGTAACGTTGGATGCTAGTTTTCTTGCTTTGACTTATTTACTCTTGTGACGTACTCTGTTTTAATATAATTAGTTTAGTTATTATTCTTTTGTGTTGTTTATCATGATTTCATATGAACCCATGATGGCGATAAGTTCTATTATGGGCTAATCGTGATCATGGGGTTGCAACGGATTTATTATGGAATTCTTTAGTTAATTGTTTAATACTTTAGTGTGTGATGATTGCATGATATCTAGTATTGGTTGTGCGTATTCGTCTTATGTGCGTCGCGAACATATAAGATAGGGTGTTAATCTCTTGTGAAGCGACGGTGGATCTTGAGATTTAGAACTTGCCATGCTAGCATAGGTTCATGTACGTTGTGCATGATTAGTGGGTAACTCTAACAGTTTTATTTGCCCTATGTAATCAAAAGAAATAACTTGTGCTTAAATCGTTGTGTTGTCAATTTCTGTAGACATATAGGAACTCAGCATGATTGATGACTATTCAACTTCTATCTTAATTGTGGATGTTTGGTAGAATGGTATTAGTACAATGAAAGTTGGCTTTTATCAGTTTCGTGTTATTCGATTAATGTCATCACTGTCACATGCTAAAGGTAATAACAATGGCTATAGAAGGAAGTAATAATGAAGTTGTGATCTCATGAGTGTTTTATTATTGATAAATTGAAGTGTTAGTTAAGTGGTTAATTAAGTAGTTAATTATAGTTAATATTTAATCAACAATTTTAAGTGTTATTATCTTAACATTGAGAAGTAGTCATACATTGGTGAGTGAGTTTAATTAGACAAAAACGTAGTCTGAGTCTCTGAGGGAACGAACTAGAAAGTATTCTATATTACTTGCGAATGCGTATACTTGCGTGAATATTAGTGCGTGATTTCGCCCTAACAAGTTTTTGGCGCCGCTGCCGGGGACTCGGCGTATTTGTTTAGTTTATGTACTTAGCATCATTGGTCATTAGGACTCAGTGATTAGGACGTAGTAGTTAATTACTCTTTTTGGTTGTGTTTCAGGTACTTTAGCAAGCGTTTATGCAAACTCGTTCTCGTGCTCGCAAGAGGACCTTAGATACAGCTGAGGAGAAAGACGAAGTTCTTGATACTCCGGAAAAGTTAGATTTTGAGGATTCAGATTCAGGAACTGAGCAGAAAGAACCAGTAAACATGGGAGATCGTATTGTTCAAGCTGATCCAGCTCTTATGGATTTTTCTCGGCCTAAAATTGATGACATTCAGTCAAGCATCCTTCATCCGGCTATTCAAGCTAACACCTTTGAAATCAAGTCGGGCACTATTCAGATGGTGCAGAATTCTGTTTCTTTTGGAGGAGCGGCAACTGAAGACCCCAACATGCACATAAGGAATTTTGTCGAGATCTGCAGCACTTTTAAGTATAATGGCGTGACTGATGAGGCTATCAAGTTGAGGCTTTTCCCATTCTCACTGAGGGATAAAGCTAAAGACTGGTTACATTCTGAACCAGCTGGGTCCATCACTACGTGGCAAGATCTTGCGCAAAAGTTTCTGGTGAAGTTTTATCCAATGGCAAAGACTGCTGCTATGAGGAGTGCTCTTACTCAGTTTGCGCAGCAACCTACAGAATCTATGTGCGAGGCTTGGGAACGCTACAAGGAAATGTTGAGAAAATGTCCACATCATGGAATACCGGATTGGATGGTAATCACTGGTTTTTATAATGGTTTGGGGGCCCAATCTCGGCCCATGCTCGATGCAGCAGCTAGAGGCGCCTTATGGGCTAAAACCTATACTGAGGCGTATAATCTTATCGAGACGATGGCTGCAAACGAGCATCAAAACCCAACTCAGAGGATGACGTCAGGCAAGGTAGCAGGTATTCTGGAAGTTGATGCAGCCACCGCTATTGCAGCCCAGCTCCAAGCGCTATCAATGAAGGTTGATTCTTTGGCTACGTATGGAGTTAATCAAATAGCTATGGTTTGTGAGCTTTGTGCAGGTTCTCATGCTACGGATCAGTGTTCTCTTGTCAATGAATCTGTTCAGTATGTAAATAATTATCAGCGACAACAGCAGCCTGTGCCAGCGACCTATCATCCTAACAACAGAAATCATCCAAATTTCAGCTGGGGAAATAATCAGAATGCTATTCAGCCAACATATCAGCAAGGAGTAAGTAAACAGTTTAACCCACCTGGATTCCAGCAACCACAGTAGTATGCTACAAGGCAATCATATCCTCAACAGGGAAGTGCAGCTGCACCTACTAGTGCTGATTTTGAGGAACTTAAGCTATTGTGCAAGAGTCAGGCGGTTTCTATCAAGACCTTGGAAAATCAAATCGGTCAATTAGCCAATGCAGTGCTCAATCATCAACCTGGCACTCTTCCCAGTGACACGGAAGTACCAGGCAGGAAGGAAGCTAAAGAGCAAGTCAAGGCTATTACCTTAAGGTCTGGAAAAGTAGCTGATGCTGAAAAGGCAAAAGAAGTCGAAACTGAAGTTAGAGATAAAGAACCTAAGCAAAAGGAGAAAGCGGCGGAACCAAAGAAGACTACTGTTGAACACACTCTGCCTGAGGCTAATACAGGGGAGAAACAGCTCTATCCTCCACCTCCTTTTCCTAAGAGATTGCAGCAACAAAAGCTGGATAGACAGTTCGGGAAGTTTCTGGAGGTGTTCAAGAAACTTCACATCAATATACCTTTCGCTGAGGCGCTGGAACAAATGCCTAGTTATGCGAAGTTTATGAAGACTATTCTTTCAAGGAAGGTGAAACTGGATGACCTTGAAACCGTTGCTCTCACGGAAGAATGCAGCGCGGTTCTGCAACAAAAGTTACCACCAAAACTGAAAGATCCAGGAAGCTTCACCATTCCTTGCACCATTGGCAATCTAACTTTTGACAAGTGCCTTTGTGATTTGGGAGCAAGCATTAATCTGATGCTGTTGTCGATCTTTAAAAAGCTGGATCTGCCTGATCCAAAACCCACATACATGTCGCTACAATTGGCTGACCGTTCCATTACTTACCCAAGGGGCATAGTTGAGGATGTGCTCGTCAAGGTGGATAAGCTCTTCTTTCCTGCTGATTTTGTTATTCTGGATTTTGAGGAAGATAAGAAGATTCCCATAATCTTGGGGAGGCCTTTCTTGGCTACTGGCCGTACCTTGATAGATGTGCAAAAAGGGGAACTTACTATGCGGGTCCAAGATCAGGATGTGACCTTCAACGTATTCAAGGCAATGAAATTCCCTACAGAAGATGAGGAGTGCTTAAAAGTGGATGTGATTGATTCTGCGGTTACTTCGGAACTCGATCACATGCTAATGTCTGATGCATTGGAAAAGGCCTTAGTGGGGGAATTTGACAGTGATGATGAAGATAGCAACGAGCAATTACAATATCTGAACGCTTCTCCATGGAAGCGAAAGCTCGACATACCATTTGAATCTCTTGGTACTTCTGACCTTAAGAATGCTGAAGGGAAGCTCAAACCATCAATAGAGGAAGCACCTACCTTGGAGCTCAAACCATTACCTGAACACTTGAGGTATGCTTTTTTAGGTGATTCATCTACGTTACCTGTTATTATTTCAGCTGACCTTTCAGGTAGTGAGGAAGACAAGCTCTTAAGGATTTTGAGAGAATTCAAATCGGCTATAGGATGAACCATAGCAGACATCAAGGGGATAAGTCCTTCATATTGTATGCATAAAATTCTGTTAGAGGAAGGTAGTAAGCCAACTGTGGAACAACAGCGAAGACTGAACCCGATCATGAAGGAGGTGGTGAAGAAAGAAATTCTGAAATGGCTAGATGCAGGCATCATTTATCCTATTTCTGACAGCTCGTGGGTGAGCCCCGTGCAATGTGTACCTAAGAAAGGAGGTATCACTGTGGTCGCAAATGAAAAGAATGAGCTCATCCCTACTCAAACAGTTACAGGATGGAGAGTATGCATGGATTATAGAAAATTGAACAAAGCTACAAGGAAGGATCACTTCCCTCTCCCATTCATTGATCAAATGCTTGACAGATTGGCGGGACATGAGTATTTTTGTCTTCTGGATGGTTATTCCGGGTATAATCAGATTTGTATTGCACCAGAGGATCAGGAAAAGACTACCTTCACTTGTCCATTTGGCACATTTGCTTTTCGTAGAGTTTCGTTTGGGTTATGTGGCGCCCCGACCACCTTTCAGAGATGTATGATGGCTATATTCTCTGACATGATTGGAAATAACGTCGAA
Source organism: Apium graveolens (assembly GCF_009905375.1). Taxonomy (NCBI): domain Eukaryota; kingdom Viridiplantae; phylum Streptophyta; class Magnoliopsida; order Apiales; family Apiaceae; genus Apium; species Apium graveolens. The sequence goes on from NC_133648.1 coordinate 127,196,255, forward strand.
GTGTTCATGGATGACTTCTCCGTCTTTGGACACTCATATGAGGTTTGAATAATCTGCGCGCCGTACTCAAAAGATGCGTGGAAACTAATTTGGTGCTTAATTGGGAGAAATGTCATTTTATGGTGCGTGAAGGCATTATACTTGGGCATAAGGTCTCTAGCAAAGGTCTGGAGGTGGACAAGGCCAAGGTGGGAGTCATTGAAAATCTTCCCCCACCTAATTCGTTGAAAGGAATCCGTAGTTTTCTCGGTCACACGGGTTTTTATCGGCGATTCATCAAGGACTTTTCAAAGATATCTAAGCCGTTGTGTAATTTACTTGAGAAAGATGTGCCTTTCAAATTTGATGATGAATGTTTGGCAGCATTCGAGACTCTCAAGGAGAGTTTGATCACGGCACCAGTTATTATAGCACCAGATTGGACAGAACCGTTTGAGATGATGTGTGATGCGAGTGACTATGCGGTAGGTGCAGTTCTGGGACAACGCAAGAAAAATCTCTTCCATGTGGTCTACTATGCGAGTAAGACTTTAAATGGGGCCCAATTGAACTACACCACTACTGAGAAGGAGCTTTTGGCTATAGTCTTTGGCTTTGAGAAATTTCGATCTTATCTGCTTTGTACGAAAGTAACAGTATTCACTGATCATGCAGCTATTCGCTATCTGGTTTCTAAGAAGGATTCGAAGCCGAGACTCATTCGTTGGGTGCTTTTACTTCAGGAATTTGAGTTAGAGATCAAAGATAGAAAAGGTACTGAGAATCAAGTAGCTGACCATCTCTCTAGGTTGGAGAATCCCGATTCTACTTCACAAGATAGGACGTTAATCAATGAATCTTTTCCGGATGAGCAGTTGTTTGCAATTCAGGAGGAAGAACCATGGTTTGCAGATATTGTAAACTATCTTGTTAGCAATATAATGCCGCTTAATTTGACATCCGCTCAAAAGAAGAAGTTTCTGCATGAGGTGAAGTGGTATATGTGGGATGAGCCATATTTGTTTAGACAGGGAGCTGATCAGATCATCAGGAGATGTATCCCGTTCTGTGAGACGGAGGGGATATTACGAGACTGCCATTCCACGGTTTATGGTGGACACTATGGAGGTGAGAAGACGGCAGCTCGTATTCTGCAAGCAGGTTTTTTCTGGCCTACTTTGTTCAAGGATGCTCATCAGTTTGTTTTAAGGTGTGATCGTTGCCAAAGAGTGGGAAATTTGTCAAGGAAGGATGAGATGCCATTAAATGTGATGCTTGAAGTCGAGGTCTTTGATGTATGGGGAATCGATTTCATGGGGCCTTTTATCTCGTCTTGCAATAATCAGTACATCTTGCTGGCAGTCGATTATGTCTCAAAATGGGTCGAAGTTAAAGCTTTACCGACAAATGATGCAAAGGCAGTGCTAAATTTTCTTCATAAGCAAATTTTCACAAGGTTTGGAACGCCTCGGGTAATCATAAGTGATGAAGGATCGCATTTTTGCAACCGTAAGTTCACTTCTATGATGCAGCGTTATAATGTGAATCATCGAGTAGCTACTGCCTATCATCCGCAAACAAATGGTCAAGCGGAAGTGTCTAACAGAGAGATAAAGCGCATTCTAGAGAAGGTCGTTTGTCCGTCAAGGAAGGATTGGTCTTTAAAGCTCGATGAAGCTGTTTGGGCTTACAGAATAGCATACAAAACTCCACTTGGGATGTCACCGTTTTAGTTGGTGTACGGTAAGGGATGTCATCTATCGGCGGAGCTTGAGCATAAGGCCTACTGGGCATTGAAGAAATTGAACCTAGATTTAGATGCAGCTGGTAAGAAAAGAATGCTTCAGCTTAATGAACTTGATGAATTTCGACTTCAAGCGTACGAGAATAACAAAATGTATAAGGAAAAGGTGAAGAGGTGGCACGATAGGAAGCTACATCCTAAGTTATTTGTGCCAGGGCAACAAGTTCTTTTATTCAACTCTCGTCTCCGACTTTTTCCTGGGAAGTTGAAATCAAGGTGGTCTGGACCTTTTATTGTCAAAACTGTGTTTCCACATGGAGCGGTGGAAATTTTTGAGAATGATTCGGACCAAGCATTCAAGGTTAACGGTCAGCGGTTGAAGCACTACTATGGGGACATGGCAAACCGAGAGGTGGTTAGTGCCATTTTGTTGACTACTTGAGAAAGGTACGGAACGTCAAGCTAATGACGAAAAAGAAGCGCTGCGTGGGAGGCAACCCATGAATTGTTATTACAGGAACCCTTAGAAGTTAATAACCTATCCAAAAACACAAAAAAATCAGAAAACAGGGGCTGAAAAAAAAAAATTCCAGAGACCCTCTGCGCGCCCGCGCAGCTATGCTGAGCGGCCGCGCAGGGGTCGAGTTCCAGAAAATTTTTTTTGCAGTTCAGAAAAAAAAAAACAAAAACACAAAAACCCATCACAGCCCATAAACCCACGAATTCTTTTCCCATTACCCCATGATTTTATCCCTCAACCTCACTCCTAATCTAATTTAACCTACTCCACACCCTATATATACATACACCTATCCTACATATCTCCCACAAACTTCCTATACTTAAACCCTCTCATAAACATCAAAAATCAGTTCTTACACACTTTTATTCACAAATCAATGGCACCCAAGAGAGCACGCACTATTGACAGCAGCAGCACAGTTCCTACTGCTGATTCATCAAGGGGTACTGCTGCAAGGCCTCGGTTAACTGACAGAGCTGCGGAGGAGGAGTACACTAGGCTGTTGGGGAAGCCGATTCTGAAGGAGAGGGGGTTTTTACCATCAGGGAGGGATGGTGAGTTGTTGCCCATGATTGCAGAGAAGGGGTGGATAACTTTTTGTGAGTCACCCGAAGCAGTACCGATGAGTGTTGTTCGCGAGTTCTACGCGAACGCGAAGGCTGAAAAGAATGGGTTTTCTGTAGTTCGTGGGCTGACGGTTGATTATCATCCTGCGGCGATTCGCCGTGTGATTGGACAGCGAGAGAGGAAGCCCGAGGAGGAGAACTGGAATGAAAAGACTGCTGAGGATTTTGACTTGGATTTGATTTGTGCGACTCTCTGTCGACCGGGCACAGTTTGGAATCGCAGTCCAGCCAATAATGAGTATCGTCACTTTCCGGCAATCGCCATGAACAGGTATGCCCGTGCATGGAATGCATTTATATGTGCTAATATTTTGCCTTCTTCACATGCACACGAGGTCACAGTTGAGAGAGCACAGTTGTTGTGGGGAATTCTGAATGAGGAATACTATATGGACCTTGGTGAGTTTATCTACCAAGGAATTCTGAAGTTTTTGAGGGGAACAAAGCATATGAACATCCCTTATGCATCCACGGTTACGAAGCTATGCCGAGCAGTAGGAGTGAACTGGCCGGCTCATGAGCAGTTGCAGTTGCCAGCAGCTCCGATAGATTCTGGCACTCTGAATGGGATGCAGGAGTGGACCGGTGGTGAGCCTGAGGAGCATGGGCTGGGTTATCGTCTTCCAGGAAGACGTCCAGCACGAGGTGCTACTATGGCTAGGCCAGGGCGTGGTGAGGCTGGATCTTCGAGAGCTCAGGAGGGTGCTGGGATGGGTGATGCCCAGTATAGGAGGCTTTCACGGCGGATGGATGCCATATATGAGACGCAGAGCAGGTTTGCTCAGGAGCTCACTCTTGCGTTAGGGACTGCTTTTCGAGGCCTTGGAGCTGATATCCAGTGGCCAGTTTTTGGTGAGGACTCTGCATACCCGCCGCCTGATACTCCACCCACTGAGGGTGATGATGATGATGACTCCGAGTAGGTATACCCTGTGTTCCTTTCTACTACCTTCACTGGGGACAGTGAAGATTTTAAGTTTGGGGGTGGTAGTTAAGGAATATTTTGTGTGTGTCATATAGCTGCATATTCATGATAGTTAGTTCATATAATTGCATAATTTTTGCCATATAGTTTTTTTTATAGCTTTATTTGTTTGTCATATCATATAGCTCATGCATATACCATGATCCCTTTTGCAATAATTTATCGACTGAATTGTGATATTGATGCGAGTGTAGTGATAACATTAAAGTGATATTAAGTTGTGTAGGTTGATATGCATGCTAGAAGCACTTGTATTTTCATTAAGTCTTAGAGAATGCTTAAGGGCTAGATTGTTGTTATGATCTGATTATTTTCGAGGATAATCTATTTATTATGCTTAGAATTTGATAATAGGTTCTTAGTGGTAAAGGCATGAAAAAGAAAAAAAATGGAGTAAAAATGGAATTTGTTGCTAGTTGTGGCTAGGCGTCAAATGGCTAGTAGCCGGCTCGCATGTTATGCGAGTAGTCTAGGGTTGAGCAAGATGGAGCGAAACGCACTTGCTCAAAGAAAAAAAAAAAAATTTTTTACATAATTGATCAAGAGTGGGCTCTTTGGTATTCGAGTTATTAAGTTCTTAGGGGACTTTGTGCCTAGTGACCTAAGGCTTTTAGAGTCTGGGATCCGCTAACCTAACGCTCGTTACATGGATACCATTGTATAAGTCTTTTGTGGACCTCACTCATTGCACGGTCAAATAAGCATTTGAGTTGTAAATAAAAAGCACGATTCCGTAGTAAGCTCCAGAGTTCTTGTAGTGTTGTATATCACTTTGTGCCTAGAATTTTTATTCTTTGTATAATCGTAGGATTGCCTTGAGGATAGTCTAGTCATAGTAATTGGTCTAGTTCCGAAGCATATCTGTTAAGCATTTGCACACACCACGTTTCTGGCTGTATGTCCGTTTGCATGAGTTTATTGATCTTTAGTGTCTAACTGCATTCGTTGAGATATGACAATTTGGTTGGTTAATTGTAGTAAGGGGGATCGTTGCATTTTCATATAGATTGCATTCATGCATATTTTTATTTGTTTTGAGTCTGTGACGCTTGAGGACAAGCATCGATTTAAGTTTGGGGGTGTGATAAGTGGCATTTTATACCACTTAGAACGTCTTAAAATGGCTTAAATTGGTGTCTTGAAATCAAGTATTTTGTGTATTTGATGCGTTTTTCTAGTGTTTATGCATTTCAGGGTATTAGTTGCATTTCGGAGGAGGAATCATCAAGAATAAGCCTTGGCATGTGTTCACCATTGCGAGAGGAAAAGAACGGGAAGATTACGGCGAAGAAACGGAGCAAACCTGGAATTTTTCCAGTAGGGTCCTGCGCGCCCGCGCAGCAATGCTGAGCGGCCGCGCAGCAGCCTTGCGCGCCTGCGCAGAAATGCTGAGCGGCCGCACAGGGTCGGGGAAAAAGATGAATTATTTTAGACTTCTACTTCTGTTTGGATTCCAACTTCTATGTAATCTGAGTTTTATGGGACTATTATATAAGTAGATTTGAGACGTTTTCACAGAGAATAAGAAGGAGATTATGTTTTAGATTGTGTTTTGCGCAAGAAGCGAAGGAGATAAGGAAGAAGACCGATTTAGCACACTGCAGCGAAGAGGAAGCATATATTCTTATGATTCTTGTTTCGTTGTAACGTTGGATGCTAGTTTTCTTGCTTTGACTTATTTACTCTTGTGACGTACTCTGTTTTAATATAATTAGTTTAGTTATTATTCTTTTGTGTTGTTTATCATGATTTCATATGAACCCATGATGGCGATAAGTTCTATTATGGGCTAATCGTGATCATGGGGTTGCAACGGATTTATTATGGAATTCTTTAGTTAATTGTTTAATACTTTAGTGTGTGATGATTGCATGATATCTAGTATTGGTTGTGCGTATTCGTCTTATGTGCGTCGCGAACATATAAGATAGGGTGTTAATCTCTTGTGAAGCGACGGTGGATCTTGAGATTTAGAACTTACCATGCTAGCATAGGTTCATGTACATTGTGCATGATTAGTGGGTAACTCTAACAGTTTTATTTGCCCTATGTAATCAAAAGGAATAACTTGTGCTTAAATCGTTGTGTTATCAATTTCTGTAGACATATAGGAACTCAGCATGATTGATGACTATTCAACTTCTATCTTAATTGTGGATGCTTGGTAGAATGGTATTAGTACAATGAAAGTTGGCTTTTATCAGTTTCGTGTTATTCGATTAATGTCATCACTGTCACATGCTAAAGGTAATAACAATGGCTATAGAAGGAAGTAATAATGAAGTTGTGATCTCATGAGTGTTTTATTATTGATAAATTGAAGTGTTAGTTAAGTGGTTAATTAAGTAGTTAATTATAGTTAATATTTAATCAACAATTTTAAGTGTTATTATCTTAACATTGAGAAGTAGTCATACATTGGTGAGTGAGTTTAATTAGACAAAAACGTAGTCTGAGTCTCTGAGGGAACGAACTAGAAAGTATTCTATATTACTTGCGAACGCGTATACTTGCGTGAATATTAGTGCGTGATTTCGCCCTAACACTACCCTTCTTCTTCTTCAATTCTGCAAGGTAAACCTTATAGTTCCTCTTCCAGTGCCCCACCTTGTTACAGTGAAAGCAAACAACTTTGGTCTTGGGGTCTTCAGCTTTTGGTGGAACCGACATTTTCTCACCTACTTTCTTCTTCTTGGAAGGGTTCCTCTTCCTTTTCTTAGGATTAGAACCTTCACCAATTAGAAGAACATAATTCTTCTTAGGGGGAAAATTCGATTCCGCAGTCTTCAACATGTTGTGGAGTTCAGGCAGGCTGACATCCAACTTATTCATGTGAAAGTTCACAACAAACTGCGAGAACGAACTCGAAAGCGATTGCAAGACCAAGTCTTGGCTCAGCTCCCCATCCATGGCAAAACCAAGTTGTCCAAGACGTTCAATCAAATTGATCATCTTAAGTATATGGTCATTCACGGATGACCCCTCAGACATCCTACAACCGAACAGCTCCTTCGATATCTCATATCGAGCTGTCCTCCCTGCCACATCATACAACTCTTGTAGATGCATGAGGATAGTGTGAGCATCCATATGCTCATGTTGCTTATGTAGCTCAATGTTCATGGAAGCTAGCATGATGCATTGAGCAACATTTGCATCATCTACCCGTTTATGATACACAACATGTTCATCATTATGTGCATCACTAGCAGGTTCAGTAGGCTTAGGTGAGTCAATCACGTATTCCAGCTTCTCAATCCTGAGAACAATTCTCAAGTTTCGAAGCCAGTAAGCATAATTAGGACCAGTCAATTTGTGAGCATCCAGTATGCTCCTGAGTGATAGTGCAGAAGACATAATGTATATTGTAAATCTGTAAATGATAAACACATAACAACACTTAGCAAATATTCGATTTCATTTTAAAAAAATACTATATGAATCGGGTCTTTATTCAGAAGTGGCTCCCACTAGTTTACCTAATTTATTCAACCCCCTACATGAAAAATTAAGCATTCATAATGCTAGTGGGAATAGGGATCCTACATTCCATTACACAACCCCGGCTGTAGCACGAACCGCCATGTAATGTTCAATAGGAAGACAACTCGTGTCAATTACATCTTATGTTATTCCCTAATCAAACTTTAGCCTCTTGAATAATTGAGTCACGGCTGTGGCACGACAAACTCAATATTCTAAGTCAAGTCTAACCCAACATTCCGTACAATTGAATCAGTCCCCAACGGCCCACGACTGTGGCACGTACCGATCTTTAGATTCTAATTCAATGTACACATCTCTATGTAATAGACAAGTATTTCTTATTTCGAAATCAAAGCCCTCGGCTGTAGCACGAACCGACAATGATTCAAAAATAAGAACTACTTTTCTATCATGTTGGAAGGCTATGACCGACACAAACCCGTTGTATCATTGGCCAATTACTACTTGATATTATTTAATTTTAGAGGGATTATATTACGTTACAATCATAATTATATTATAAAGAGATTCTTCCTTTTAAATTAAATATTTCAAATCAATAATCAATAATCAGATGATTCCCAGATCGAGTGGAGCATTGTCAAGAGGTGTCACTTAATAACCCTTTCTTACAGATAGAAATCTGTTGTTGACAGAATCATCCTTTCTCTCATATCGAAAATTCATATTCAATTACGTGTTTCATAAACATAAGAATCTCATGATTGTATTCATAATATTATTATTTAGGTTATGAAACAATTTCACTATAATAGGTTGTCTAACAAACGCCTTATGTTCATTTAAGTTCACCTAAATCTATCATCGCATGATAAACTAAGCATATATCACATATATCAACATGAATAAACATCAAGGTAGACATGTTACATCATCTAGCATATTGGTCTAAGCATTATACATCTCTATGTATCACATGAAACATTTAAAAGCAGTTAAAACAGTTAAAAACAACTTTAAAACACTTTCGGAAATATAAACAGTTCAAAACTTTCATATAAACTAAAATTTGATCACTCCATTAGATCCGTCTTGGAAAAATGAATCCAACGATATATTGCATGCCTAAAACGGAGTTACGAAACTCCCAGAAATCAAATTTAAAAATAACAGATGGGCTGTAACGCATTACAGGAACACGTTACTAGCTCTGTAACGCATTCCGGTGATGCGTTACAAGCCTTTTAAGCCATTAAAAGGTGTAACGCATTCCGTGAATGCGCCACATGGTGTAACGCATTCCCAGAATGCGCGACAACCCCTCGCGCGCGCGTGCGCCACACGCGCCTGCAGCAGCCGCCGTTGCTTTTTCTCGATCGCCGCGCCTGACAGTTCTGTTTCTTTGTCTTTCGTGCATTCAACAGGTAATAGCAGACAACAACAGATATATACATACTTACTAACAATTTATATATATATACATGATTATTTAATTACGAATTTAATTACAAGATCTTCAAAAATTCATAATAAAAAATCTATACATCATAAAATTATGAAAAAAATACCCAGACGATCTACAACACTTGTAGAACCCAGATCAACATTCAAAATTATTCTGAGAAATGATTTCTCATCAGACAAAATTAATCCATGATATAACTTGTAAAAATCATAATTAATTCATACAAGCACATAAAATTCTGAAATTTTTACCACAGATCTATATGCATACAACCTATGCTCTGATACCATTGATGGATTTATATCGCAGAGGAGGCATGGTAAAACACTTTTACACATATAAAATCCAAATAAAAGCATATAAATCGTGATTAAAACATATGAATCGATTACTAACCTTTAATAGCGATCCAAAAGCAACGATCGGAGATCCTTAGCAGCTGCTCCTCAAACGTGAAGCACTCCACCGGTATCCACCAAGAAAACGACGTTAAGGAGGAGGAGGAGGAGGTGGAGAGAATTAGGTTTTTCTAAAATTTTTGGGTTCGGGTTGGAATAAAAATAGGGTTTATAATAGTATATTTATAGGCAAAATTTTCAGCTGAAATTTTTCCATAAAATATTATTATTATTAACCCATTTATTATTCTCATTAAAAATTAAAACACCTTTTAATTATTAATCCTTTTTCTAAACACTTTAGAAATAATTCTCTCTCTTGATTTAATTTCCAAAAATTAAATTCTTAATTAATAATATTAAGAACTTTTCTTAATTAATTTATAATCAATTAAATCTCATTTAATCAATTATTAAATTTGCCAATTAATTATTTATTTCATAAATAAATAATTATTAGCCATTATTAATTAATTCCTCCACCATTAAATCATTTTCTTTTTATGGTGTGACCCTGTAGGTTCAATATTAAGCCGGTAGTAGAAATAAATAATAATAAAACTATTTTATAATTATTTATATAAATTCTCTAATTTATTAAATATGATTAATTAATTAATCATATTTATTCAACATCGTGAGGGATACTTCTCAGCATATCGCGACTATCCGGATAATACGAATTCACTGCTTAGAATACCAAGAACCTATTCAGTGAATAATTACCGTACAATAAACTCCTTCTACCCTACAATGTCCAGATTAAATACAAGGCATGGATCTCGTGTCAAGCCTATCTAATTTAATCACTTGCTTACCATTTACTATGCTTAGTTCTATGCAAATTAGAAACTCCTTTCTAATTTCATTCACTCTGGCCAGAGATTCCCGAACTAGCATAAGTGGATCAACCTTGAACATTCGCTTCCTTCACTGGAAGGGGTAGATCTTTTATTGATCATACACTATCTTCGTGTACAAATTCCTATACCCAGTAGAGCCCTAATAATTATCCCTGGAGACTAAGAACTAAACCAAAGCATAGTTCAGTGTACACAAGATGACTATGATGACCTCAAGTCTAAGGATACTTGTACAACTATCACTATGTGAACAACTGCTGACACGTGAGTGAACTCCATCAGTTGTTCAGCTGTGCGAGTCATGTTCAGTGAACTTATTCTATAATAAGCACCTACATACTAGCTATAGTGTCACCACACAAATATCTATGAGAACAAACATCCTTCAAAATGAAGCAAGCATAGTATGTACCGATCTTTGCGGATTATTAATTACCAGTTAGTAATCCTATGACCAGGAACTATTTAAGTTAAGAGTTATCATCTTTTAGGTCTCACTATTATGATCTCATCATAATCCATAAAAGCTTTACTCTAAACTATGGTATATCTTATTTAAACACTTAAATAGATAGAGCCCATAATAAAAACAAAACAAGTCTTTTATTAATATCAATGAAATCAAAATAGATTACATAAAAGTTATTCCTAAATTCTAATACATGATTGGACTTAGGACATATTCCTTTCACATCTAACTCGACAAAGTCTTTAAACTTGGAGGGTGCGCCCTCTCTTAGAGGATCATTTTAATCGATAAGGTTTTTATCTTTGGAGGGCACGTCCTCTACAAGAGTAGCATCATCCTCGATAAATTCTTCATCCTTGGAGGGCGCGTCCTCTGTAAGAGGAACATCTACCTCGACAACGTATTCATCCGTGGAGGGCACGTCCTCTCTAAGAGGAGCATTTACCTCGACAAGGTATTTATCTTTGGAGGGCGCGTCCTCTACAAGAGGAGCATCATCCTCGATAAATTCTTCATCCTTGGAGGGCGCGTCCTCTATAAGAGGAGCATCTACCTCGACAACGTATTCATCCTTGGAGGGTGCATTCTCTCTAAGAGGCGCGTTTACCTCAACAAGGGTTTTCATTCTTGGAGGGCGCGTCCTCTATATGAGGCGCGTCTACCTCGACAAGGTAACATCCTACCACTGCTCTACGGGTGGTAGACCGTGGAAAATTCTTTCTTTATGTGTACATCTTCACACAATTTTTTTAGCTCCTTGTTATCAAATTGCTCTGTATTATCCAATATGAGTTTATATGGGATTCCAAAGATGTAGACAATAGAGTTGAAGACGAATTTCTTCATCTTCTTTGCTGTAATATTTGCTAAGGACATGACTTCTGCCCATTTATTGAAATAATCCAGATTCACAACAACATGCTTGACACCCCCTTTCGCATGTGGGAGTTTGCCAATGTGATCAATACCCCATATGGAAAAGGACAAATGTCTATCATTGAGGTCAGAGAGGTAGTCAGGGCAGTCGAGTAGTTGGCAATAATCACAAGCCCGAACAAACTTGAAAGCATCTTCTTTCTTTGACGATCAATAATACCGTATTCTAAGAATCTTCATGGCCAACGAACCACCCCCAAAGTGGTTGCTGCAAATTCCCTCATGTACTCTCTCTATGGATATAGTCACATTCTTCACCATCGATGCATTTCAGTAGGGATTGATCAAATTCTCTTCGGCAAAGAACTCCATCATACTCCTCATATTTTGCTGTTTGATAGCCGAGACGCCGAGCTTTCCCCTTGTCTTCCACCAAAGTCAATATGTAGATATAATCTTGTATCAAAGTCATCGAAGTTTCTTCTCGAACCGCTCTGACTTACAATATATTTACTTGAGGGATACTCAAAACTTCCTAAATTCCCAATGGACTCTCTCCAAGAAACACACTTCCATCTGAGAGCCCATTTTTGCCAAGGCATCTGCAGTGTTGTTCTTTTCCCTTGGCACACACACTCTAATCTAACTTCTCCAAACCTCCGTAGTAGGCGCTGCACACACCTCATGTAAAGTTCAGTTCGAGGTCTTCGAGCTTGGAACCTCTTATTCACTTGGTTGGAAACAAACTCTTAATCATTCCATGCTACCAATTTCATAATCTCAACTTCTAATTCATCTTTAGACCATTGATTAGAGCTTCATACTCCATATCATTATCCGTCGCACGGAACTTGAAGTGTATGACACTCATCAGATGATGCCCTTCTAGAGTAACTGATGCAACTTCGGTGTCAGCCCCATCATTATTAACTACTCCTTCCACATGCAAAATCCACTAAACGGGTGGGAACTCTTCCTCCACGGTATCATGAGTATTTTATTGTGAAGAAGTCCCGACCAACACTATAGCTCTTTCATCGATCTCGGAGTCAAACTCACAAACTTAAGCAAGAAATCGGCCAAAGCCTAACCTTTGAATGATGTCTGCGGAGAATAGTCCAAATAAAATTTGTTAGTCCCTTAAAAATGTAATAAGAATTATAGAAGGGGGTTGAATGGAATTCTTGAAACTTTTTCTTGAATAAAAATGTTCTAACTCAAATATATATATAAGTGTGAATTGATTAGCAGAATGCGGAATAGTTACTTGAAATGAATCAAAACACATGTAATTAAAAACAAGAGTCTTTAAAAACTTTCTGGTGGATTTGAATGATTCCACCAGAGATATATAATATATATCGAGAGAACTCTGTGTGCAAAAAGCTCACACCTGCTTACAAAATGATAACCACTAAGAACGAGATAAATGCTAAGAATACAACTCACAATATTTCTCTCTTGGTTGCTTAGTTCCTTAGTTCCTATTCTATTGCTGCTTCTTGGTTTATATATCACCAAGATTACAAAGTAATAAGACAGGATAATAAAACAAAAACTATCAAGTTTAATACAATGCTACTTCATTACTCTATTCCAGTATCTTTGAATATCTTCATAATAACATGTAAATGGTAATGCTTCTTTGTTCTCAAAAACCAAGTTGAATAGGCTACCACATTCCATTTGCATACACTCGACGCATATGACTGTGTTATCACTATCAACAAATATTTGAATTCTTTATCCGTCGGGTTTATGATCATCCGTCGAGTTATTGATCATCCATCGGGTTGTTGATCATCCGTCGAATTCATTGTTGTTTATTCGTCGGGTAGCAATCAGGAACTTGACTTCATTTCATTTATGCAGAATTACAAGACATCATCTATGTACAATTAATCAACCTATTCTGCATATCTAGTTAAAGTCAACATGACTTAAGTACTATTACAGATTCTAAACAATGTTTATGCAGAAATGTGCTACAGACTTATTGTTACATAAGCTACTCACTCGATGGATAATAAGTCATCATCCGTCGGGACCAAAATGAATTATCCGTCAGGACTATAATCCTTATTCATCGAGTGCTACATTTTCACTAAGTAAAATCTACCAAGGTGTTTTGTTCATGAAATCATCAAGTACACAATATATTCACAACAATCTCCCCTAAGTTATGTCTACTGAAATTGTAGCCATAAATTAAGAGTTACTTGATGATAACAAAACACCCTAAAAATACAACTTTAAAAGACAGTAGATAATACTGAAAAGTGCTTCAATTAACAAAATGTACAAAGTTTTGCTCACGGTCATTTTCAAGGTGCTCCTCTAGCCTGAGCAGATTTATCTAGTTCCTTGAAGGTCTGGATCTCTTTCCAAGCATCCTGTTGTTTTCTTCAATCTGATTTTGGAGCTGCCTGTGGAATTCCAGTTCATCAGATTCTGAGAGATTTAGCTTTTCTTGCATTTCCAAGAGAGTCTCATTGCTAGAGATGCTCAATTGGTTTTCTAATCTGAAAAATCTTCTCACTCCTTTGTCATCCATGAACTCCATCATCCAGTAGGGCCTTAGATGCACTCTTCTCCCTGTGTAAGGGATGATTAGAGTCTTTGGGAGTGCATCTTTAGCTCTAACACTCCTTAGTTATTCAATCTTCTTCATTACCAATCTTCTTGCAGTAACATTGAACCCAAAGTTCTTCTTGAAAGATGAATAAACCTTAATCAGTATAGCTTGGCTTTCTAGAAGGATCCTGTGAAGTGGCCACTGAATCTCCTTTCCTTCCTTGTACTTGAACACTAACCTTTCAGGTAGGTTTCTATATGCATCAATTCCTCTCACTTCATCTAGTTAATCTAGATAGAGGTTTAGATCAGAAAACTCCTTGATATCACACAAGTACATATAATCTCCTTTGTTGACTTTAGATTGAGCTTTGGCTAGAGATTTGGATTTGAGAGGTGACAACTTCACTTTCTTGACTGCTCTTGACTTTGTTCTCTTTGGCTTGCTGAGGATTGGTAAATTGAAGTTAGAAATTGGTATGTTCTCCCATTTTATTGGCTCATCCTTAGGTACAATAGGTTCACCATGAATGTTCCTGTAATGGTCCACCACCTTGATATCTTCAAATACCACAGAGGGTTTTAATGCTTGAGTTGTAGTTATAGTGGACTCCTTAAGAAACTAATTCTCCAATTCCTTATCAACAATGTCCAGTTTCCTTTTGGTTCTTTTAGCCAATTCCTTGATTCTTGGAGACTTCTTCTGTTGTTCAACTTGCTTCTTTGGATCTTGAGATTCAATGATTTCAGATGGCTGAGCAGGAATTTGTTGTGATGAATTTACAGCATATAGCTTGGCCAAGATAGTAATTTGCTCTTTCTTTTATTTAGCCTTTTTAGCATCTAGAGCAGCTTGCTTCTTTTCCTGCTTCAATCTATCCTTTTCTTCTCTCTTTACTTGAGCAAATTGAGGATGTCCAGCCACCACGCAAATTTCTTTCTGATTCCTGAAAATTTTAGCAATTCTTTTTTTGGAAGCTGAATCAGCTGGATCTTTGTAGAAAGCAATTGACCTTGACAGAAGCTTCTTTTCATTAGGCTTAGGTGTCTCATACACGGTATCCAAAGGGTTCTTCAATGATAATTTTGGATAATTTACCCTTGGTTTCAGAATTATTTCAGCCTTTAGAGATTTGATGCAGGATGACTGTACCCTTTCCAGATAGTCCATGCTCATCTCATTCACAGAAATTTGCTTGACTTGAGAGTGATGGATGGCCGACTTTACTGGCTCCTTGACTAGTCCAATCTTCTTTTGTATATCCTCATCAATCTTCTCCCAGTTGATTGGCTTCAACTGCTTCATTTCAGCTACTCTAATGTTGGCTGCTGCTTCATTTATCAGATTTATACTGTTTATAACTGGTGGCTTTGAGATAGTAATTGAAGGCACAATTACTTTACTGATTTGAATTTGAAGCTTCTCCCCCTCACTTGGTCCTTTCTCCCCCTTTTTGTTATCATCAAGTTGAGCAGAGGAGGGGGTTTGAGCAACCACCAGTTTTTGAAGTAAATCTGTCTGTTGGGCTTGATGAAGATGAATGGCTATTAAAGATGCTTCCATGGCTGACATTCTTGTATCCAATACATCTATCTTGGTGGCAAGATCAGAATTTTTCCTTAATTGCCTCTTGATGTCAAGCATTGTAGCTTCTGGAAGCTTAGAGTCCATTTTGTCTGAAATGGCCTTCTTCATCTCCTCAATGTCACCCTTGATGGTGTTTATATCCCTAGCATGGTTGAAGTTGCAGAGAGGCTAGATGTGCCTGAAGGAGCTTCTTGGTGCTGACATTTGAAGTGGTTTGAAGAGCAGTATTTGTCTGATTGATTAGTTGGATCAGGGTTGTCTTGAAGTAGTGCTCATCACAGTGCTTTGAAAATGCCCATGATGGCATACCTGAGCTTGAACTGGAACCTACTTCTCCCCCTATGTCCATTGCTTCATCTTCACTATCCCCACTTTCATCACCAAAGAAATCAGCTGAGCCACCAGTCTCATAATCCACATCACCAGCTATAGAGAGCAAAGCTGTGATGGCATCCTTAGCTCTTATCATAGACTGTGTGGTATGCACCAGATTGAGCATCCTTTCTGCATTGCCATTTCCCTGTTCAGCTAGAAGTTGATAAGCTGGAACAGGGTGAGTAAATGCCTCATCATCAAGGGAGGTGGAATCTATAACAACTTTAGGTTGCTAAGATAGTCCCTCCCTGTCTGCATCCTGGACATTCATTAACTCACTAGCAATGACATCCATCCTTATAGCTCTGGTACCTGCATTTCTCTCGTTTTCTCTCTTTTGTTGCATCAGGGTCTCACCCTGGCTCCCCACCCTCACACCCTCACCTTCACCTTATAAGGTGGGACTCCTCTCACTTTCTTTTGCCAATCCTGAAGAAATGGATTGCATAATTTCACTCATTTCCTCTCCTTTTTCCTGGGAGCAACCCAGACTCTCACTCAAAAAACTCTTCTCTCGCAATCCTAATAGTGACTGTACAACCACTAATTCTTCTGCACTTGAAATAAATGAAGTTTGAAGTTGTGCAGAGATACTCGATGGATGAGTGATATCCATCGGGTGAGTGGTTTTGCTATCCGACGGATAACTGCTGTTAAGCTTATCCATCGGGATACAATCACTACTCAATGGATGAGCAATATCCATCGAGAGAGTAGAAATGAATGAACTAGGAATGGAAACTATTATGGACTCTCTGTTGATTGAAGATATTTTGGGCACAGATGATTCAACAGTTCCTGAAACAATGGGCAAGTGAGCCAACAAATCATCTAAAAGATGATGCTCACTTGCACTAGATTTTGGTTTCCCCAACAAAGTTAAAGAAGGGGAATCAGGAATTGATGTGTTTATCATATCCACATCCAGTGAGTTTGTGGGTGAGTTTGGTGTTTGAGGTGTTTCTATTACTAGAGATTTTGGATGTGACTCCACATTTATTGGAGTCACATCAAGCTAAATTTGTGAAGGTGCAATGACTGTTTCTTTAGCACCAGTTTGCACAGTGTGTGTACCCTATGCATCCCCAAGGATTTTAGATTTCTTCTTTCTGGCATAAGTTTGGGGTGAGCTTGTGTCCCTAACCCTCTTGGCATGTGCTCTTGGTTGAGAGTTATGTTCAATAACTACATCCTTTTAGGAGGATGCAGCTAGAAATGAGCTTTTATCATTTTTAAGCACTGCAGTTTGTTGGGAAACTGCACTGTGGCTAGGCTGGGAACCACTCAACTTTCCATCCTTATCCTTAGGGTTTCTTTTATGTTCACCCCTTACCTCATATGTCTTACCCACCTGCACATTCCCCTCTTTGGTTTTGGTGGATTTTGCAACTGGCATCTTTTGAGAGATACCAGAGGGGGCTTTCTTTGATTTGGATTTTGAAATATTTGCAGGTTTGGTAGCTTGGGTAGACAACTATTGGGTCATTGACACAGTTGCCATAGCCACACTAGAACTAAAAGAAATTAGTGAGGTTAGAATAGTGGTAGGAATAAATGAACTTACCTCACTTACCTGAGGTGCTTCCATTATAGGGAAATAGAACAGTGGCACCTCCTTGTGATGATTGGCCCTGTTCAAATCTGTAATGAGCCTTCTCTCTTGAACCCAACAATCTAATTTGTTATTAGAATTCTCAAGCACAATACCCTCAGAGAGATGGTTAGCTAACATCATAAAGAATCTAGCATAATACACATTCTTGAAAGTGTTTGTCCTAAATCCAATCATGTATGATGAGTTAGGAAGAACTTTCTTGTATTCCTATTTGATTTCATTGAAATTAATAAAAGACTTGTTATGTTTTTATTATGGGCTTTATCTATTTAAAGTGTTTTAAATAAGATGTTCCATAGTTTAGAGTAAAGCTTCTAGAATTATAATGAGATTATAATAGTGAGATCTAGAAGATGATAGCTCTAGACTTAACAATTCCTGATCATAGGATAACTAATCGGATGTTGGTGGATCCGCAAAGATTGGTACATACTATGCTTGCTCCCTTCAGGAGGATGTCTGTTCTCATAGGCATTTTTGTGGTGACACTGTAGCTAGTATGTAGGTGCTTATTAGGGAATAAGTTCACTGAACATGACTTGATAAGTTGAACAACTAATGGAGATTACTCACGTGTCAATAGTGGTTCACTGAGTGATAGTTGTACAAGTGTCCTTAGACTTGAGATCGTTAAAGTTATCTTATATATAATGAACTGTGCTTTGGTTTAGTCCTTAGTCTCAAGGACATCCATTAGGTCTATTCTGGGCATAGAGATTTGTGTATAAAGATAGTTAACGTCAATAGAGGATCTACCCCTTCCAATATAGGAAGAGAATATCCTATGTTATTCTTAGTATCCGAGTTCTGGAATCTCTGGCCAGAGTGTATGAAATTAGAAAGGAGTTTCTAATTTGCATTAATATGAACTTTGCATTATGAATAAGAAATCATATGATTAAATTTGATAGGCCTGACACAAGATCCATGCCTTGCATTTAATCGGGATATTATAAGGGTAGAAGGAATTCATTGTACGGTAACTAGTCACTGACAGGTTCTTGGTACTCTAAGCAGTGAATTCATATTATCCGGATAATCGCGATATGTTGAGAAGCATCACTCACGATGTAGAATAAATATAATTAATCAGCTAATTATATTTAGTGAATTTTAGTATTCATATAAATAATTAATAAAAGTTTATTATTATTTATTTCTACTACCGGAATAATATTGAACCTACAGGGTCACACCATAAAAGAATATTTTCTTTGATGAAATAATGAGAGAGAGAATTATTTTCTAAATAGTTTAGAAAATGAAATAATGATTAAAATAGTTTTAATTATTATTAAAGCATTTTATAAAGATAAAATGTGGGGGTTAATATATATATATAAAGATATATTTTATAACCCTAGGAGAGCCTTATAAATAGAATGAGATGGCTCATTCTATTAACACATACTTGGTTTTGTGAAAACCCTAGCCTCCATCTTCTTCCTCTCTCTCTCTCCCAAAAACTCCATTTTATAAAAGCTTGGTTTTATAAAAAGGTTCATCGAAGAGGATTGTTCTTGGTGGATACCAGTAGAGTGCTTCACACACTGAGGAGCAACTGCTAGCACTCCATTTTTATAAAGCTTCGATTCACAAGGTATGGTTACGATTCCTCAGTTTTTCCTTTTTATACGTTTTTATATATGTGCGGTATATGGTTTTTACGAAATAAATGTTATATCACGCTTCCGCTCATCCGTAAATTTTTTCATTGGCATCAGAGCTAGGTTCTGCATATACAGATATTCATATAAAAAATTTCAGATTTTTTTATGCATGTATGGATTTATTATGATTTTTACAAGTTTATTTGGATTAAATTATGAATTAATTCGAAATAATTTTTGCATGAGATTTTGACTACTGATCTGGGTTCTACAAGTGTTGTAGATCATCTAGATATTTTTTTCATAATTTTATGATGTGTAGATTATTTGTTATGAATTTTTTAAAATTGTTTTAAGTAAAAATTCATGAAATAATTATGCATGTGAATAATTATGATTAAAATTTGCACAAGGACCCATGGCTGATTTGATAATTTTCTGCTACTGCCTGATTTAAGAAATCATATTATTTTTATTTTTATTAATTTATTAATTAAATGTTAATTAATTTATTAATAGAAAAATTAAAATAATAAATTAATAAAAAGTTATTAAGGAAGGGAGTAAAAGGAAAGGGGGTTACCTTTTGTTTGTAATGGCAGGAAAGCAAACGGCTGGCTGACGTGAGCTGACAACAGACAAAAACAAAAAAAAAACTGCTGTGTCGGCTGCTGCAGGGGGTCTCGCGCATTCCGGGAATGCGTTACACCTTGTTGCGCATTCACGGAACGCGTTACACCCTTTAATGGCTTAAAAGGGTTGTAAGTAGAGTTGGGCAAACGAGCGATTTGGCTCGGCCCGCTCGTAATTCGGCTCTTCAAAATTCGTATAATTCGGCTCGTAAACGAACGAATAGTTATTTGGCTCAAACCGTCTACTCTAACGAACCGAACACGAATAGCATGTTAGGAAACCGGAATCGGCTCAGCCCGGACCATATAATTCGTAACCGAACTAAAAAACTGGAAGTAGGTGAATCGCGAATAATTCGTTCGGCCCGCGAATTATTCGTTCGTCAGAATACACAGGCACGCGAATTATTCGTTCGTTCGGCACGCGTCATTCGCCAACGGTAACCTGCACGGTTGCAGACTGCAGTCGAACCAACGGTCACCTTCTGCTCCTCCGGGCTCCAACGTTCACCTTCAAGTTTCAACGGTCACCTAACCTTACCTATAAATATTTCTCTGTATCTCTCAATTTCTTCCACTCTTAATCTCTCTCGATCTCTCTCTTTCTTTCACTCTTAATCTCTCTTATATCTCTGTTTCTTTCACTCTTTCACCCAACTCAACACTCATACACATACACTTAATTCGGCAAAACTCTAAAAAAATCAGGCAAGGCAAGGCGACGAAATAATCCGGCAGAACTCTAAAAAAATCAGGCAAGGCGAAATTATCCGGCGAAACTCTCAAAAAATCAGGCAAGCATATTAAGAAAATGGAAGAAGGAAGGGGCAGACAATCATCTCAAGGCTCGAGTCAAGCAAATGTGAGCATGCGACCCCCTCTACCTGAAGCTGGTAAGAATTCTATGAATTTTATGTTTTTTCTTAAATTTATGTTTATGTTTTTTGCTGTATTTTTTGCTGAATTTTATGTGAAAACTGTTTGATGGTAACCGGTAAGTTACGTAATTGACTTATTAATTATCGAATATTATAGTAATTTATATTATAGTAATAGACAGTAAGATTTTTAAAATATATTTTATCAACCTAATTATCAACCTAATTGTTGTGTTTGTGTAGACTTTTAGTAAAATTTTTGACTCGCCCCTGTACAATTTTTATGTTCGAATACTTTATATTAATTATGTTCGAATTTTTTTATATTAATTATGAAATTGAGTCGAATTTATTTATATTAATTATGAAATTTGCAGGCACCTCTGGTACTTCGAGACAATCCTCGCATGTTTGGAATTATTTTTCGAGACAAGCAGTACCGGAAGAACCCAACAGATTTAAATGTTTTTGTTTGCTTTGTATCCTCCTGTATCTTCCAAAAGGAAAAAAGATCTCTAGTGGCCAAAATCAATCACCTTTTCTTCACTCTAAATCACCTTTTCAATCACCTTTGCTTTGCTACTTATGTTACACTAGACAAATTACCTTTTTCTCACGGTGAGAGTCCGAATTTAGAGCATATGATGAAAGAATCAATAAACCCGACATTTAAAAGAATTTCTAGGAACACGCTTAAACGTCACACACAAAAACAATATTATAGTCAACGAGCACAATTAATTGAATTTTTTCGTGATTATGATGGCATGGTTTCTTTAACTAGTGATTGTTGGAGTTCGAGTTGCGGTGAGCCATTTATTTGTGTTACTGTTCATTGGATTGATTCAGATTATTTTTTACAGAAACAAATAATTGCCTTTGATGTTATGAACGAGTCACACACGGGTTATAACATAAAAACGCGAATAGTCGATACTATTAACGAATTTAATTTGCAACACAATGTGTTTACTATTTCTTTAGATAATGTTTCGTCAAATGATAAAGTTATTTACTATATTGCACAAGATATTCCTACTACTTTAGATGGTATGTTCTTGCATGTTAGATGTTGTGCACACATAATCAACTTATCGGTTCAAAAGGGTATTCAACAAATAACCGATTTTTTAGCACCTATTAGAAAAATCATTAAGTATTTACGTATAGCACACACTTTAAAGAGACAGTATAAAAAATTGTGTAGAGAAAATGGATTAATACCCAAAAAATGGGGAATTGATTGTCCCACGAGATGGAGTTCGACCTATAAATTAATATGCGAGGCAATTAAATATAAGGTAGTTATCACTGAGTTATATAATTTCGATCCAAGAAATCAAGTGGAGGGTAGACTTATTACCGAAAATGAATGGAACTTGGCAATTAGGGTACGTGATTTGCTTGATTGTTATGCACGTGGTACTAAGATATTTTCTTACGTTTACGAGCCAAATGTACATCTTGTTATTATTGAGTGCGTTAATATTGTTACTACTTTAAAAGCATATGAAACTGATCCTTCTTTTGGTGCAATTATTGTTGGCATGAAAAAAAAGTGGATAGAATATTTTACCGAATTTCCTTATATTTATGGTGTTGCATGTCTTCTTGATCCCGATGTTAGGAAGGAAGGTTTAGAAAATATGTTAGAACATTATTACTCGGTGTTAGGAGTTTCATATAATCACGTGCTTTATGTTACTCAGTGTTTAGATTTATTATACCGTCTTATAGATCTATATACTCCTAGAACTCATAATGTTATACCACCTAAGACTAGTAATTCTAGTAGGTTTAATAGTACAATGCCTGATATCCTAACTTAAAAACAAAAGGCTCATATTTCCACTGCATCTACTTCACCTGTAACTTCATTTAGCATGACTATAGAGTTTTTTTCATATAACTATGAGTTGGATGAGGATTTTTCAATACTAACATGGTGGAAGAATCATGAGAACCAATTTCCGGTATTAGCTAAAATTTCAAGGGATATTTTAGTAATTCCTACCTCTATAATTGCTTCCGAGTCCGCTTTTAGTGCCGGTAGAAGAGTGTTGGACGAGAAGAGATCAAGTCTTGCACCGTACGTGGTCAAGATATGTGTTTGCAAAAAGGATTGGGATCAAGCGACAAAGAGACAACAAGGGATGAAAAAAGATGACTCGGACGAAGAAGAAGTGGATACTTGGATGACGATGGACACTTCATCGGAATCGGGCATGTCAGGGAACGATCCACAAGAACAAGAAGAATTTGAATAGTTGATAAAATATATTTTCCATGTATTTGTAGAATTTGTTAGATTTTGTATTTTATTTAAAATGTAAACACGGTTTGTTCCGTTTTTTTAGAGAGGAGTCCTCTCGAATCAATTGTAACATTTTTTATAATTAATTAAATTTATAGAGGTACCGTCCTCTTTTCCTTCTTTAACATACTAATTCATTTGCAAAAACTAACTTTATTTTTCAAAATTAACAAATTTGTTTTGTAAAAACTAACTTTTTAAAAATACAAGTAAAAATAAAATTTGTTTATTTTGATTAATTTATCAAAAATACGAGTAAATTGTTAAAAAGGTTAAATGTGTTAAAAATAGAAAAACTTTTCCAATATAAAAAAAGGTAAAATAAAAACAGAATTAAAAAAAGAGTAAAATTGAAACAAAAATGCAAAGTCTCTGTACAAACAAAGTAAAAACAAAATATAAAAAATTCAAACAGAAGTCTGTACAAACAAAGTAAAAACAAAATATAAAAAATTCAAACAAAAAACAAAAAGTCGTCAACCAGATGGGTGTTATTCGCCTAATTCGTTCATTCGTTTATTCGTGGCCAATTCGCCGGACCGCCTAAGTCGTTTAATTCGCGAGCCGGTCCCGACTTCATTTTCCGTTAAATCGGCCCGGCACGGCACGACACGTCTAGTTTCACGGGCCGTTCACGAGCTACCTAATTCATGAACCGGACCGCCGAAAATTCGGCCCGGCACGCTCGGCCCGACCGTTTGGCCGGCTCTAGTTGTAACGCATTACCGGAATGCGTTACAGGGCTTGTAACGCGTCCCTGTAATGTGTTACAGCCCATCTGTCTTTTTTAAATTTGATTTTTGGGAGTTTCTTAACTTCGTTTTGGGCGTGCAATATATCGTTGGATTTGTTTTTTCGAGATGGATATAATGGAGTGGTCAAATATTTTTTTATATAAAAGTTTTGAACTGTTTATATTCCCGAAAGTGTTTTAAAGCATGTTTTAATTATTTTAATTGTTTTTAAATGCTATAATAAATCCATACATCATTATATCAATGTGTGACATGATATTACTTGCATGCTTACTTGTTTATTTATTTTTATATATGAGATATATGCCTATATTTACCATGCGATGATAGATTTAGGTGAACTTAAATCAATATAAGGCGTGCTCTAGAAAATCTAGAATATGAATCATTTCTTGCCTTAACAATAATATTATGAATACAATCATGAGATTCTTGTGTTTATGAAACACGTAATTAAATATGAATTTTCAATTTTGAGAGAAAGGATGATTCTGTCAAAAGCAGATTTCGATCTGTAAGAAAGGGATATTAAGTGACTCCTCTTGACAATGCTCCCCCCGATATGGGAATCATCTGATTATCGATTATTAATTTGAAATATTTAATTTAAAAGGAAGAATCTCTTTATAATATGATTATGATTGTAACATAATATAATCCCTCTAAAATTAAATAATATCAAGTAGTAATTAGCCAATGACACAACGAGCTTGTGTCGGTCATAGCCTTCCAACATGGTAGAAAGTAGTTCTTATTTTTAAATCATTGTCGTTTCGTGCTACAGCCGAGGGCTTTGATTTCGAAATAAGAAATACTTGTCTATTACATAGAGATGTGTACATTGAATTAGAATCTAAAGGTCGTTACGTGCTTCAACCATGGACCGTTTGGAGACTGATTCAATTGTACGAAATGTTGGGTTAGACTTGACTTAGAATTTTTGAGTCTGTCATGCTACAGCCGTGACTCAATTATTCAAGAGGCTAAAGTTTTATTAGGGAATAACATAAGATGTAATTGACAAGAGTTGTCTGCCTATTGAACATCACATGACGTTTCATGCTACAGCCGAGGTTGTGTGATGGAATGTAGGATCCCTATTCCCACTAGCATTATGAATGCTTAATTTTTCACTTAGGGGGTTGTATAAATTAGATTAACTAGTGGGAGCCACTTATGAATAAAGACCCGATTCATATAGTGTTTGAAATGAAATTGAATATTTGCTAAGTGTTGTTATGTGTTCATCATTTACAGATTTACTATATACATTCTGTCTTCTACACTATCACTCCGGAGTATACTAGATGCTCACAAGTTGACTGGTCCTAATTTTGCTGACTGGCTTCGAAACTTGAGAATTGTTCTCAGGGTGGAGAAGCTGGAATATGTGCTTGACTCACCTAAGCCTACTGAACCTGCTAATGATGCATATAATGATGAACATGTTGTGTATCGTAAGTGGATAGATGATGCAAATGTTGCTCAATGCATCATGCTAGCTTCCATGAACATTGAACTACAGAAGCAGCATGAGCATATGGATGTTCACACTATCTTTATGCATCTACAAGAGTTGTATGATGTGGCAGGAAGGATAGCTCGATATAAGATATCGAAGGAGCTGTTCGGTTGTAGGATGTCTGAGGGATCATCCGTGAATGACCATATACTTAAGATGATCAATTTGATTGAATGTCTTGGACAACTTGGTTTTGCCATGGATGGGGAGATGAGCCAAGACTTGGTCTTGCAATCACTTTCGGGTTCGTTTTCGCAGTTTGTTGTGAACGTTCACATAAATAAGCTGGATGTCAGCCTGGCTGAACTCCACAACATGTTGAAGACTGCGGAATCGAATTTTCCCCCTAAGAAGAGCTATGTTCTTCTAATTGGTGAAGGTTCTAATCCTAAGAAAAGGAAGAAGAACCCTTCCAAGAAGAAGAAAGTAGGTGAGAAAAAGCCTGTTCCACCAAAAGCTGAAGACCCCAAGAGCAAAGTTGTTTGCTTTCACTGTAACAAGGTGGGGCACTAGAAGAGGAACTGCAAGGTTTACCTTGCAGAATTGAAGAAGAAGAAGGATAGTGAGACTACCACTTCTGCTTCAGGTATTTTCATGATTGAAGTGAATATGTCATTAAATCAAATTTCTACTTGGGTATTAGATATCGCCTTTGGTTCTCATATTTGCAATTCGTTGCAGGGACTAAGGAGAAGTAGGACTCTTGAGGAAGATGAGGTGATTCTACGGATGGGAAATGGAGCAAGAGTTGCTGCTGAAGCTGTAGGATCATTTCATTTACATATGCCTACGGGCAAGACCATTGTTTTAAATAATTATTATTTTGTTCCCTCGATTGTGAGGAATATTATTTCTATTCCCATGTTAGACTTGGCTGGATTTTCGTTTGTTATTTAGAATAATAAATGTTCAATTCTTAGAAATAACATTCTTTATGGAAGTGATATTTTAAATAATGGTCTGTATGTATGTGACGTTGAGCATAATTTACTTCAAATTGAACATACTAATAAAGGAAAAAGAGATGATGAAAATCTCACTTTTTTGTGGCACTGCAGACATGGTTACATTAGTGAAAATAGATTGAGGACATTGCATAAGGAAGGGTTACTTGACCCCTTTGATTTTGAATCATATCCTACATGCGAGTCTTGTCTATTGGGAAAAATGACCAAATCTCCATTTAGTGGACAAGGAGAGAGGGCTGCAGATTTGCTAGGATTGGTACACATAGATGTATGTGGACCAATGTCTACGCAAGCCATGGGTGGATTTTCATATTTCATTACTTTCATAGATGATCGATCTAGATTCAGATATGTGTATTTGATGAAACACAAGTCTGAAGCCTTTGAAAAGTTCAAAGAATATAAGCATGAAGTGGAGAAACAAACCAAACATAGTATTATAACTCTTCGATCAGATCGAGGTGGTGAATACTTGAATGGAGAGTTTCTAGATTATCTCAAAGAAAATGGTATAGTCTCCTAGTGGACACCTCCATATACTCCATAGTTGAATGGGGTATCTGAAAGGAGAAATCGAACTTTGTTAAACATGGTTCGGTCCATGATGAGCTATGCGAATCTTCCAGTATTCCTGTGGGGTTATGCATTGGAAACCTCATCATATTTACTGAATAAGGTGCCTTCCAAATCTGTTCCTAAAACTCCATATGAGATATGGAAAGAAAGGAAACCGAGTCTTAAACACGTTAAGATTTGGGGATGTTCAGCTTATGTCAAGAAAGTTGACCCAGATTAGCTGGAATCTCGATCCGTAAAATGTAGTTTTGTGGGATATCCTAAAGAGACTTTAGGGTATTACTTTTATACCGATCATAGGGTGTTTATCTCCAGACATGCTACCTTCTTGGAAAAATAGTTTATCCTTGAAGGAAACAGTGGGAGCAAAATTGAACTTGATGAAGTTTAAGAAGCACAAATTACTACGAATCAAGTGGAAACACCTGTTCAGACTGAACAACCTTCTGTGGAACAGCCCATTTGTAGGTCAGGGAGAGTGTCTCGCCAACCTGAGAGGTATTATGGCCTTGTCATTGAGAATGACAATGAGTTATCAATCATTGATGATGACGACCCTATGACCTATAATGAGGCTATGAGTAGTGTTGACTCAGAGAAATGGCAAAGTGCCATAAAATCCGAAATGGAATCTATGTATACCAACCAAGTATGGACTTTGGTTGAAGCACCTGAGGGTGTGAAGCCTATTGAGTGCAAATGGTATACAAAAGAAAGATTGGAGCAGATGGCCAGGTGGAGACCTATAAGGCCAAGCTCGTGGCAAAAGGATTTAGACAAAGGCAAGGGATTGACTTTGATGAAACTTTTTTGCCTGTAGCCCTGTTAAAATCAATTCGGATTTTGCTTGCGATTGTTGCTTACTGCGACTATGAGATCTGGCAAATGGACGTGAAAACGGCCTTCCTCAATGGGAAACTTGAAGAGGAAGTGTATATGACACAGCCAGAGGGTTTTCTTTCCAAGGGAAATGAACACCTAGTGTGTAAGCTACTGCGAACCATATATGGTTTAAAGCAAGCTTCTCGTCGATGGAACATCCGTTTCGATGAGACAATCAAAGAGTTTGGTTTTATCAAAAACATAGATGAACCATGTGTCTACAAGAAGGTTAGTGGGAGCACGGTAATATTTCTTGTATTGTATATGGATGACATACTTCTTATAGGAAATGATATACCGATGCTGCAATCAGTCAAAATGTGGCTATCGAAGAACTACACCATGAAGGACTTGGGAGAAGCATCCTACATTCTCGGTATGAAGATCTATAGAGATAGATCTAGAAGAATGATAGGTCTTACCCAGGGTACATACATCCAGAAAGTGCTTAAAAGGTTTAGCATGGAAAACTCCAAAAGAGGTCTCATACCGATGAGCCATGGAGTGTCCCTTTCCGAAAAGATGTCTCCTAAGACACCTGAGGAAAGAGAGCATATGAGTAAGATTCCTAATGCTTCATCAATAGGATCTATCATGTACGCGATATTATATACTAGGCCTGATGTTGCTTATTCAGTTAGTGTGACGAGTAGATATCAGTCCGATCCAGGTGAAGACCACTGGAAAGCAGTGAAGAACATCCTTAAGTACTTGCGAAGGACTAAGGATATTTTTCTTGTTTTTGGTGGTGGATCTGAGTTGAAAATAGAGGGTTATACTGACTCTAGTTTTCAATCAGAAAGTGATGATAGCAAATCCATGTCAGGGTACGTGTTTACTCTGAATGGTGGTGTGATTAGTTGGAAGAGTTCCAAACAGTCTACAACGGCTGACTCCATAGCGGAAGCAGAATATATAGCTGCAAGTGAGGCTGTAAAAGAAGCCGTTTGGATGAGGAAATTTATTTCTGAGTTGGGAGTTGTTCCTAGCATTGAGGAGCCTATTGTGTTGTATTGTGATACCAACGCAGCAATAGCACAAGCCAAGGAACCTAGGTCTCATAAAAATTCCAAACATGTTTTGCGAGCTTTCATTTGATTAGGGAAATTATTGAAAGAGGAGATGTCAAGATTGAGAGAGTTGACACACATAACAACGTAGCAGACCCACTCACAAAGTCATTGTCTCAGATTCACTTTGATCTTCATAAAGAAAAGATGGGTATTAGATACCAGGGTGATTGGCTTTAGTTCAAGTGGGAGATTGAAAGTGTTTGTCCTAAATCCAATCATGTATGATGAGTTAGGAAGAACTTTCTTGTATTCCTATTTGATTTTATTGAAATTAATAAAAGACTTGTTATGTTTTTATTATGGGCTTTATCTATTTAAAGTGTTTTAAATAAGATGTTCCATAGTTTGGAGTAAACCTTCTAGAATTATAATGAGATTATAATAGTGAGATCTAGAAGATGATAGCTCTAGACTTAAACAGTTCCTGATCATAGGATAACTAATCGGATGTTGGTGGATCCGCAAAGATTGGTACATACTATGCTTGCTCCCTTCAGGAGGATGTCTGTTCTCATAGGCATTTTTGTGGTGACACTGTAGCTAGTATGTAGGTGCTTATTAGGGAATAAGTTCACTGAACATGACTTGATAAGTTGAACAACTAATGGAGATTACTCACGTGTCAATAGTGGTTCACTGAGTTGTAATAACCCCAATTTTTGGGAAATTTTTGAAACCCTTATGAATAGTGTTTTTGCTGAATGAGAAAACTTTTCATGCCACACTATGTAGGGGTTCTGATATGGATATTCTGAGATTTTATTAGTACTTTATATGGGATATAAGTGTATGTAAAGATCGTCAGAATCCAAATCCGAACACTTTGATTTTTCCCGGAAATACACTAGATACGGAAAGATTTGAGAAAAAGGTAACAGGATAAAAAGGATTTAAATTAAAGGATTATAGGAGAGGATCATAAAAGGAATATAATATATTGAGAAAGGTTAAGGGAACCTAAGTAATAAGATCCCGGGTATGATCCTTCAAACGATAAACGAAAACGAAAGTTAAGCGAACCGTATAACAGATCAGCGGTCATTAGGCAAACAATTAGGAAGTTAATCAAAGGGATTAGAGAGGATGATGTCACCCAACCAATGAGAAGAGGACAAGGAGGGGAGGATGACATCATGAGGATGACACAAGCATGACATGGGAAGGAAGGAGATGTGGTGGCTTTTTAACCACACAAAATCAAGGGCAACTAGGTAATTTACTAAAACAAACACAAAAATCAAACCAACCAAGCCAAGCAAATCATTTTTCATCAAAATCAAAAAGAAACCAAGGCATTGTTCTTCATGCTCTCGGCCAAAACAGAACCAGAACACTAAAACTGCTGTATCTCCTTCATTTCTCACTCAAATATTGTGTTCTATAGCTCATTGGAAAGGTATTGAGATGGCCTACAACTCTTGTTCACAAGTCTCGTCCAAATAATCATGGTAAGACCCTCGTTTTTACAGTTCTTTAAATAGGACTTTTAGAAACTTCAAAGCCTAACTTTGTGTTCTTGATTTCTTTGGAAAGATCAAGCTTGTAGGAGGCTCCCTAAGGCTTCCTAGAAACTTAACACCTCCCAAGGAAGGTATAAACTTCAAACCCTAGCCTTTACTTTATTTGTTACTAAGTTTAATGGTTGGTGTTGTGAAATGAGAAGCATGGATTGTGATTATTAGTAGTTTGGTTTGATTTGGAAGTATTTTGGTAATTGAAGCTTGATTATAGTTCATAGGTCTTGATTGTGGTTGTTTGAGTTGAAAACCTTGGAGATTATGGACTGATGTGGTATGGTTTAGGTGAAGTTTTGTTGTATTGATGGTTATGAGTTGGTTGGTGGTTAATTGGAGTAGTTTAAACATTGGTAATCGCGTAAACATAGCCGTCGTAACGTCCGATTTTCTTTGGACTGTTTTTGTGCATAACATTAGGACCCGAGAACCCCCTGCTAGATTATGACCACTGCCATGTTTAGATAGCTCATGTTACGAGCTTCGTTTTGATATGTAGTTCGTTCGATTCCGATGCACGGTTTAGGAGAAACAACCGTTTCAAGTAACGGCGTTTCGCGAACGAAACTTTTCCCCTCGCCTTACTTTGAAACATAGGTTAAAGACCAAAAAGGGTTAATTAATGTATGAAACATTTATGGTAAGTGTGTTAGGCAGTTGGTAAGACACTCGCGAAGGAATCGCCTTAAAACTCGTAAAGGTTAAATTATTAAAAATGGTGGAGCCGAGGGTACTCGAGTGACTTAAGAGAATCAGTAAGCGCAAAACAAGCGTTAGAGTCTAAGTTAGTTAAAGTATAGATTTACAAGTGACTTTGGTTTAATTCCAACTTACTTGTTGTTTATAGGTTACCAGACTCGTCCCGAGCCATTCGTAACCCCCAGTCGCTCAGGCAAGTTTTCTACCCGTTATACTGTTGTTGTGATGTATATATGTATATGCATTATCTTGCGATAGATGCATGATGTTTATATTAGCAAATGTTGCAATATATTGAAGCATGCTGCTATGGTATATATATGCATGCCTGTTTCATATTCTTTCCATATATAATTGTTGATTCAGTTGATAATACCTATGCTAGAGGATAGCGGTAACTTGCATATACCCTTAGTATAGGGACCCAAAAGGTAGAAATATTTTCTAAACCGGGAGTCGAGGATCCCGAGTAGATTTTGTATATATATATATATACATATATATTTATATAAATATATGGTTATAGTTTTCAAAACTATTAATCGAATAAGGTTTATTCGATAACTTTATTTTATTTAATGAATATTATTTTGAATATTCATTCGAGGACTTATGACTCCTTTATTTTATTATTGAATATTATTTGAATATTCATTTGAGGATGTATGACTCCTTTATTTTATTTAATGAATATTATTTATAATATTCATTCGAGGTATTATGACTCCGCTTATTACTGAAATATATTCCTTATTTTATTAAAGAATAAGGTGTCAATAGTCAAACTTATTTTCGATTATTCAAATAAAGATAGTACTTTCATATAAGTATATCTTTGGTTATTTGATATCCATTTCAAGTATAAGTTTTAATACTTCTACTTCGATTATTTTTATAAAGATTATTCTTTATGGGAATATTATTTAAATAATAATATTCAGATATTTTCTAATATATTGGGACTGATTTATTTTGTTAAATCAGCATCACTCCAAACATTCTTAAAAATGTTTTGCGAGTCTTCAAAATGATTTTTAAAAGTTAGAGCGGATCCCAAAACTCATTTTTATATTTAAGATCCTCCTTTCGAAGGGGATTTAAATACTCGCTCAAAACCTGAGGGATCCGGCTCTGTGGTGTATTTTATATTCGCAACAAGGTTGCTGTTTTGTTAAATGAATCGATTACTTACCCAACACTCGGGAAGTAAAATTCTTGGAACAAGTTAATCCATTAACAGGCATCGCCTGGGAAATATCGGTGAGTTCTCCTTTCCAACTAGATACGACTTCTTGGTGGAGCCGTATCAACAAGTTTCTACTTGGGGAAAGGGGGAACGAGCTTTACGTTTCAGAGTCATGGATTTCATCTGAACTAGGAGTGGCGTAAGTGGTCGAGTGGCGCCGGCCCAGCCTTATTATATTGGCCCAAATGGCCTGGAAGTTCCGCTAAGGCGGTCCATTCCTTAGGAGTTCAGTGTTCGGTTGACAAGTAAATCCGACAGGTTCTCCTCTACATGTAGAAAATGGTGGGGTTGTACTACTACGACTGATCATCGTAAGTGGTCTTCCTGGCGCGGTAAACTCCCGTAATGAGTTCATCATCCAATTGGATATTTCTGCAACACTACCCAGAGCACTTCGATAGAAAGGCTACGGCTGGGCGATTGTTGAGTGTTGGCAGGGTCAAGTTTTCAAAATGATGTTTGCATCAAATGAAGTATCTCGTAACTTCATTTTATTTTGATGATATTTTAAAGATTTAATCTATTCAAATCTGGTCTTGTAGTCTCATCTACGTGATGAACTTTTGAAACTAATTATAACTTGAACGGTGGTAGTTCAAGTAGTATTTGGAAAAGATATAAGTATATTGGAGTATCTTGTAACTTCATCTTTTAAACTTATATCTAGTAAATGATTATCTTATGCATGACAAAGATTTTTAGAAAAAAACGTTGAGACAAGGTTAGATATATGAGATCACCTTGCAACAATATTTTTATACAGTTATAAACTGGAACTCTGTGTATATTATGTATGGAAGAGGACTTCCAAGATTTTGAAAAGTATATATGTATATATACTGAATATTTTGCGACTTCATCGCATTAAGATATCAACTTGGTTCATTTCTTTTGACCAAGACTTTCATGAGTACTATGAGAAGGCTCATATACTATTAATCATTATACATATTATTTTGGTGGGCTTGCTGCTCACCCTTGCTTTCTTCTTTCATCACACAACAACAGATAGAAAAGATGAACAGAACCAAGCTCCCGATTCACAAGCGATTAGGAGACGTTCCGCAGTTTTCTAGAAGCATTGATGCCGCCGTAGCTGAGGTAGGAACTACCAATAGGCTAGGCTTTCAACTTTTGATGTACCAGATTTATTTATATTTATGAATTGTAATAATGGCAAAGAAATGTAAATTTATTCAGAAAACCTTTTAAGGTGTATTGGCAGATAATTGTGGAATAAAATGACTTGTGGTTATTTTTGGATGTTCATCTCTGAGACTATAATGTGTGGTGTGTGTGTTTATTGTGGTGTCACAGTACAGAGTAGTTGAGTAATTATTAAGATTGGGTGTTATTAAGGGAAATGGAACTCGTGACGACCCGGATCCCCGACCCCGGATCTGGGGGTGTTACAGAAATGGTATCAGAGCCAAGCATTATAAACCTCAGAGATGATGGGACGTTAAGATAATAAGTTCACTAAGATAATAAGAACTCTTGCCAAGTTCATAGTCGGACTACCTAACGTAGTACTGACAGTTAAAACCCTTATGGGAACCCTTATAAATGTAGCGATAGAAGCGTAGTTCATTATCGTATATGGTAGCGGGACTCCGAACCCTGAAGTTGAGGAACATCAACGCGATGATGTTTTATTACTAATTGGAGATCAGATTGTGGATCCAATAGAGCGTCCTAACGTAGGACCGGATGATGTTGATATTGAGGATGTAACGGTTGAGGATGTTGTCCTAGAAGGGATAGTTGCTGAGGAGGATCCCATGGAGGATCCTGACGAGATTGGATAAAGGACCACTGATGAATTGATGACCCTGGTTGGGTCGACTACCAGAGGTAGGATTGGCCGGTCACTACCAGAGGTTCATTCAAGTTTGTAAAGATAGTAGCCCCTTTAACGCGGCTTACTCGTAAGACTGAGAAGTTCGAATGGACAGAGAAATGCGAGAACAACTTTTAAGAACCGAAGCAAAGGTTGGTGACGTTCCCTATGTTGGCGTTGCCGGATGGAAAATGAGATTTTGTGAAATGTAGTGACGCTTCGCATAAGGAATTAGGGTGCTTCTTATACAGCACAGCAAGGTAATCGCGTACGCGTCAAGATAATTAAGGGAATATAAAATTCAATATCCCCACCCATGAGCTTGGGCTCGTGGCAATAGTTTTTCCCTAAAGATTGGAGGCACTACTTGTATGGAGAGAAGTGCAAGATTTACACAAACCATAGGAGCTCTAGTACCTTTTTACGTAGAAAGAGCTCAACATACGCCAGAGGAGGCGGTTAGAGCTAATCAAGAGTTATGAGTGGGAGATTCTTTATCATTCGGGGAAAGCCAATGTGGTGGCTGATGCCATTAGTAAAAAGGAGAGACTCAAGATGATAATGTCTTTGGGAGAGTTGATAAGAGATTTTGAGAAAATGGAAATAGTAGTGAAGGTAACCGGAGCCGGTACCGAAAAGCTGTTTGAGATTGCAATAGAGACCGAATTATTGGAAAATAGCATATTGTGCCAGAAAAAGGTGATGAATGAAGGCAGAGAGCCAACAAATAAATATGAGATTAATACTGAGAAAGATGATAAGGGAATAATGAGGTATTCCTATAGAATTTGGGTTCCGAAAGTTCTAGAGCTTAAGGATGAGAACTTAGATGAGAGCCATAGTTGAGGAATAGGATTTAGGGCAAACCCAGAGTGTGATAGTCAGGGAGGTTGCCATCAAGAAAGAAAGAACCCATAACATAATAGAGTGGAAAACATGGTTTTTAATGTATAAGATAACCCCGATTATGGGAGAAGGTTGAAACATTTCATACTAAGGAAATAGAAAGTCGAGTAAGGAAAGGAGACCCGAGACGGTACTCCTATATGGCAATTTATGGACCTATCTAGACAGAACTTAGACTATTATCCCCAACCACCACCCTGAGGGGACAATGCGGCAGGAAATTCTTTCATGACCTTTAAATCGTTAAGCTCTCAGAGTTCCAAGGAATAGGTTGACCTAGTCGAGGAAAGAGCCTGGCTAAAGGAAATATAGGAATCATTTGAGATTCTAAATGATTGACGAATCACAAAAGACTGTTTTTATCACTCACCCTCCTAAGAGAGAGACCACCTGCTGGTGAAAGGCCAAGGAAGGCACGGAGCAAGAGATTATAATAAACTGATTAAAGTTCAGTCAATTGTTTTCAGGAAAGTACTTCCCAAAGTTATGAAGATAGTGTAAAAGCTTTAGAGCCAGAACAAAGGCGGACGAGTATGATGAATTATGAATCTAAGTTGTAAAAGTTATCAAGATTCGTTCTGAGGACACGAATCCAGAATGACGGGATGTTTGAAATCAATGCTTATGTGGTGTTGGTTCATGAAAAAATGGTAAGAGAAAGGAAAATAAAAAGAAACTGAAGTGGAAAGGAATACAAGGGCAATAGAGTTGAGGTATGATAAGGGAGTTGGGTATGAGGAAACCCTAAAGACTCGTAGCAATAGAAATAGAAAAGTATGTAATCGTCAGGATGAGGGTGATTCACCATGAGTTAAAATAGATGGTTGAAGGTGTAAGAGATACATATATTTATCCCCTGTAAGTTGGGAGGATTCGAGGAAACCTTTAGATAGTTCGAAGGATAAATAATAAGACGCGGATAGACTAAGGAGACAAGAAAGTAGGAAAGTTGGATGAAGGAAGTGACCTTCAATAATGTGAAATGTAAGACCGGTGGCTCGATACCCAGAAAGGAAGGCGCCAGGTATGAGAGATATCCCAACATTGAGGTGACTGTTGAGATAAACAACGAAAGTAAATAAGGAATTATTAAGAAGAAGTTCACGTTGAACACGACCAATATCTTCCAGAACATCCTTGTTATCGTTACCAAATTAGGCAAGAAAAGCTGATAACCGTTGTTATCTTTTGGAGGCCATATTGATTGACCTCATGTTGTATACAGATGTTATTGTGAAATTAGGCATATACTATCGAGGTGGGAATGATTGAATAAGACACCCTTATCAGGGATATATGACTTGATTTATCCATGGAAGGATGCAGGTACCTTTTAAAGGTGGAATTAAGGATAGAACATCGGTAACTTAAAATGAATCCTAGGGGAATGCATAAAGGTTGGCATTTCACCCTTAATAGGGACAATATGAGTTTTGACAGTATGATTTGGAAAGGGTTAAGGTAACAATAACCTTTAAGAATTAGTGGAGAAATTTTTCAGACGTATATAGACAATGGTTCTAGTAATAGTGAATGGTATTTTGATATGTCCTGTATCTAGGGAATACAGGAGGAACGATTGAAGGATAACCTTAGAGGTTTTACAAGGAGAAAGGTAATATTCAAAATTCTCAAGAATAAAAATGTTGATAAAAGAAATATGACGTAATTATAATGAAGCCAAGTGGGG
This sequence comes from Apium graveolens, assembly GCF_009905375.1. NCBI lineage: Eukaryota > Viridiplantae > Streptophyta > Magnoliopsida > Apiales > Apiaceae > Apium > Apium graveolens. Next base: position 127,232,887 of record NC_133648.1, read on the forward strand.
CACGTGTTAAACCACGAGAAAGTATGGATCGAACCAGTAAAGGTCGAAATTGTTCCAGGCAATTAGGACTTAAGATAAAAGATGTTCTAAGTATAATTGAGCGTCAGTCGTGACAGTGATTAACCTCTAAAGACTGAGGCAATAACTTATGGAAAAATGGTGATTTTTTTTTACTCATCAGATTTTAAGGAAAACATCTTCACATAAGCTGTGATTGTGTAAGTCATATGTCATAGACCTATTTGTATATTCGAGGATTCAACTCAACTCAAATAAGAATGTAATAAGTAAATAGTGGATCGACCATCAGAGAGATCTCGCAAAGTAATATATGTCAAAGGATTCAGAAACAAGGTTCATCTACAGACTTGAGGAGGTAATTCACTGGAAGAAGTTCAAGAAGTTGATCATGCCTCAGTGATATAAATCAAGATCGTGGATTTAATCAAGTGACATAGATCTCGTCAGGGTATCAATAAATTACAAGGATTTAATCTGAAGAAAATCAAAGTGTCAGAGTCAAGACATGAAGAAACGTCACGGAAGTTAGTCACTCATGAACCAGACAGTACATCGAGTGTCAACGTTGAAGTGGTGGAATTGATTCATAATTTTCAGTGATTTTCAGAAGATTTGCAGAAGAATGGTTGCTGCTCAAGACTAGAATTAATTCTCTATTAATTAATTAATTCATCTAATTTAATTAAGAAAATAAATTATATCTGCGAAGAATAATTTATTTATTAATTGAATTAATTGATTAATTAATTCTGAATTAATTTTAGGAATTTTCAGAAGTTTAATTGGATTAAATTCAAATCTTAAATCAGCAAGACAAATGGAAATGAACTAGCATGACAATCTGGATTGTCATACCGATTGTCATGCTAGGCCATTTTCCATTGTCATACCGAAAGTTACTCTAGGAGGATAATTGTCTTGCTAGTTCATTCTGATTGTCATGCTAGTTCATTCAGATTGTCTTGCTAGTTCATTCAATTGTCCTACCGAAAGTCTTGCCAGCTATAGGATTGTCATGCCAATTCAATTCTATTGGTTTGTTGATTAAAAAGAAGCAGAAGACCTTCTTTCAATTATCTATCATTCAAACAGAAGAACAAAGAACAAGAAAAGCAGCCGCCTTGAAATATTACATTTTTCATCTGTTTAATTCAAGATCAATTTCTAGATTGTAAAGTTAAATCCAATCAACTAGAAATCTTTATCTTGTTCTTGTGTAACAATCTAGCGGATCAAAATCCCTAGAACTTAATCTCAAATTGCGTTTAGCATTTGAATCTTTTTATTACAAAAATAGAAAAAGTTCATGTCGAATTTATTCTAGATTTGTGATAATTAATTTGAGATTAATTCCTTGTAATCGATACAGTTGTTGTAACACCTTTCAAGTTTAATAATATTTTTATTTAACTTGAATTTTGTTTCACATTTTTTATTCCGCATTTAATTCGATTATTCGGTACTGTTTGTATTCAACCCCCCCTTCTACAAACACATTGGGACCCAACAATTGGTATCAGAGCCTTCTGATTAACGAACAAATCAAGATCCTAGACTTTTGTGATTTTTCAACTCCTTGAATTTTTATTTATTCAAAAATTCATAATGACTTCACATAAATTTGGAACCGTTAAAATTCCACAATTTGATAAAGAGAATTATATCATGTGGAAGAAGAAGATGCTATTATTTTTACAAGTTGCAAATCCCAAATATTCAAACTTGTTAAAGAAGGGTATAAAAACTCCGATGGTTATTGAACCGGAGGTAATAATAGATGGTGTGGTGACTACTGAAGCTAGAACCTATCCAAAAGAGCCTGAAGATTTTACTCCTGCTAAGAAGGAAGAAGCCTCCTTGGATGCCAGCCTTCAATTAATATTAATTGATTCCCTTGATCCCTTGATGAACAGACATGTGATGAACTGTAAAAATTCCAAACACATGTGGGAAACTATTGAGGTAATTAATGAAGGCACAGAGGAAGTTAGGGATAACAAGTTGGAAATCCTAACCTCTGAATATGAACATTTTAAATCAAATCCAGGAGAAGGAATTACTGAAGTGTTTGAGAGGTACAATGCGTTGATCAACAACCTGAACATCAATGGAAAGTATTATTCAATCAGGGAGGTCAACAAAAAGTTCCTTTTAACACTGCCAGCTCATCTTGAACATAGAATCATTGCCATTAGAGAAGCTAGAGATCTGAGTGAGATTTCTTTGGACAGGCTCTATGGAGTGTTAAAAACTTATGAGTTGGAGCAGATTCAACAGAAGGAAGTCTACGGGAAGGATAGAATGGTCAGCACATCTACTGCACTTGTAGCTGAAGGTCAACAACAACAACAATCTCAACAGTTAGAAAGAATGGTACAGTTTTCCAAGGGTGAGGAAAATGAGTTAGTAGCAGAATATGATCCTCCTACTACAAATCAATCAAGTGATGATTTTTATTCCTTGGAAGAGCTGGAGCAATTGGAAGATGAATCAATGGCCCAAATTGTCAAGAGATTCTCCCATGTCAGATTCAGGAGGAATCCCAAGCTTAAGTACAAGTCCAACTACAACAAATTCCAGAAAGGTGGATCTTCATCCTCTAACACCAGCAGTGGTGGGTACAAAACAGGGATGGTTGATCGAAGCACCATTAGATGCTATAACTGCAATGAGTTGGGACACTTTGCCACAGAATGTAGGAAGCCAAAGCAAGTAAGAAAGAACTCTGAAAGGGCTTATCTGGCAAAGGGAAGAAGCTGGGATGATACTGACAGTGAAGATGAAGATGAAGGAAATCTTGCTCTTATGGCTATTGATGGAAAAACTTCATCGTCAAGAATAGAGGTAAAACTTTCTGATGCTGAAATGGTTTATCATCTAAGAGGTAACTTAGATTGTGCACGTCGTGATAATGAACTGTTAAGTTTACAGATCACAGACCTTGAGAAAGAGGTCAATGAATTAAGACTTGTGCACATTAATCAAGACAAATTAAAAGAACAGGTATCTTTTCTAGAGAATAGAGTTGACTGTTATAGAAAACTCGAAACTATTCTCAAAGACAAGATCACCGGTCTTGAGACTAAGGTTAGAGCCTACTTCAATTCTTGTTCGAAGGCTAAAGAGTTCTACAGTAAGCAAGCTGTTAATCAAACATCTGGAATAGGTTATGATTACAATGCTGCTATTGGAGAATTAGGCATAAACTCCCCTCCTCATGTCTGTGCTAAAGGGAGGGAAGTACCATATGTGCTTAAGGGTGTTGATGAACCCCTCTATAAAGCATCAATTGCTGAACCATTTGATGCGACCTCTTCTGTTATTCAAGAAGAAATATGTGCTGAAGATCTTGCTAATGAGAAGATTGTTTCCAAGTCAAGTGAGTCGAAAGTTCCGGTCAAAGTTGTGAAAGCAACTGAGACTAACTCAGACACACATGAGTTGGATAACAATAATGCCATGTCTACCATGCATAAATTGCCTGCTGTTAATCACTCTCATAAAGCATGTGGTGTTGCTAATTGTATGTCTTGTGCTTTTAATATGATGTATGCTTATTTTAATGGTAAGCATGTGTCTAATGATAAGACTACTCCTCGTCAGCATGTGAATAACATGAAGCATGATAGGTCTAAGACTGCTAGTCCTTCTAAGGCTAGAAAGGAGACATTTGTGCCTAAGCTTAAACAAAAATTTGTTAAGGCTGTTTACAAGGTCAAATGTTCAGTCATTGAGAAAGTTGAGACAATTAAAATTAAAAATGTTGTTTTGCCTGACAAAGGACAATTCTACAAGTATGCCGGGCCCAACCAAGTTTGGGTTCCGAAGAAGGTCTAATCCATTTGTAGTGCAGGGCATTAAACAGGTGTAACCGGTAGTGTGGATTCTTGACAGTGGATCATCAAGACATATGACCGGAGATAGAGCCCTGCTATCAAATGTGGATTGAGAAAGCTGGCCCCATGGTTACCTTTGGAGATAACAGCAAAGGTTTATCTGAGGGATATGGCTGTTTGCAAGCTGGGAATGTTATCATTATAATTTTGTATATTGTGCTAGGTTATTATCAGGAAGCAGTATCTAACATATAGCACCAGTGACGAGACTTGAGAATATTATGACATATCAGACACCTGCTGCACATTACACTTGGAATTGTACTCTAGTAAGATGTGTACAAGTGTACTCCTGTTTGGTGAGTCAAAAGAGGAAGTCAGTGCACCACAGTTCATGGACTTTGCATCTGCAGATCTATTGGACTATGCAATCTCTTCTTCACAATCTCACTTCAGGTTGGTATGAACTAGTATACTGCTCAAGCAATCGTCAAGGACATGGTATGGCACTCTAACAGAAGTTATAATTTTATATGAATAAGTAGAGTCGTCATATTAATAACTATCTTATCACTAAGCACAATCATATTGTTTTATATGTGCAGTGGTATATTGATTATGCAACATAACAATTAGTATCTAAAGTACTTGACAAGTATCGGTCAATGATATCTTGTTAACATTATGTTGCAGATATTTGTAAGCTTTTGACATGAATGAGAATTACTTAGACTTTACCCTAAGTGATCAATGTTTTATCAAAAACTCATTCATATTGAAAAACAAAATCAAACTTCCTTCTACATTAGTGATTTCTTATTTCATGTAAAATCTTTTGAAATCACTATTGTAAATCATTTTCTCTCTATTACCATATGTTCTATGATACAGGTTCAGTCTCCAATGACTTTCTTTCATTGACAGTCATGAGGTTGAAAACCCACAACGTCTATCCCAGACTGTAAAGACAAACACAAAAACAGAACCAACCAACACTCTCTTACCACTAAATGTAGTATGAATGAGCGTGAGGGAGATAGTGCCTAGTGCACCACATAAGGAAGGTTCTGTAGTCAACCCAGTAGCTCTGTCTCCTACATAGATGAGTAGTATTTAAACCGAGACAACTGCTAGCCCTCATACATCTTCTCAAAAAGATGTAATGGCTGAAAAGGCACAAAAACAGTTACTAGATTCATTCTCTCAACAGGGTGAGTCTATTGAATTTTGCCTGTCGGCCAAGGTATCCGATGTAGTGTCACCACTTCAAACATAATCAATTCTTGATGCACAAGGAGAGGTTACACACACAAAGGATGAGTTGACGGAAATAAGAGTTTCGACCATTTTAAGGTCAGATTCGATTGTTCAAGGTTCGTTAGTGGACCAATTGCCTTTACAGGTGTTAGGAGAGGATACTGATCCAAAAGCCATATGTCAGTGGTCAGTGTCTACCTCCCCAGGCTTAAATCCCCTGGATGCATCTGCGGATAGTGGATCTGACATAGGTGCAGATCGGCAACTTGTTGACAATGATTCAGATATTACCTGATGAGTCACAAGCAAGTGTCTTCACAGACATTAGAAGGGAACTTTGATCTTTATGCTAAAATCATTGGATCATTGTTTACCTTCCCAGAATTCAAATCTGGAACCCTAAAAGGGAAACTAGCAACTTGTAGATTATGACTCAGATTTATCTGACGAGTTTAACAAGGATGAAGATTTGTGAACTCCCATTGCACCACCTGTGACCTCCTTAAAGGATGGCTAAGGTGATTTTCCTTGCAGGTACAGCTGATTTTTGGAGCTATGAGAGGAGTGATACACTTGTGAGAATGAGTGTAAACATGAGTGGAGAGAAGAGTGAAACACATGTGAGGTACACTAAAACACAATCACACACTCACAGTGAGGAAGAAAGTGAAACTACTTGTTATTTCTTTTCCTACCAAGTGAAATATGAGAACTCCTTCAGATGATGGCATACATTCCTTCTTTAAGGGGGAGATAAAAGCTTAAGTAATAGTTTGGAGGATTCCTCAACTAAGGGGGAGAAATAGCAGGGAGGAAGAAAAAGATCCTACATGTACACTACACCACACCATTGTTGTTTGTAACTACGGATCCTATTGTACGGGAGAGGTGGTAAACACAAGGTGATTTCCTAGTAAGGGAAGAAGCTGTTAGGGGAGTACCATTGGTTTTTATCTGCGGATCCTATTGTACGGGAGAGGTGGTAAAACGAAGGTGATCTTCTTTAATCAGTTGATTCTCATAGGGGGAGAAGCAAGAGATATGGGCTTCTCAACAGGAAATGTGGTTGTACAAATGAAGATGGAACTACTTGAAGATATGTTCAGTCTAGAGGAACATCTACTTGGAATCTGGAAAATGTTAAATCTCATCCAGAAATTTTCTGCTATTTACTTTGCATGTATGTTTATATCTTTTTCTTATTTGTTAGTTGAGTTATTCTCTAGGTATTTGTGTGTTATTGTCTAACAAACAAATAGGGGGAGATTGTAAGTCATATGTCATAGACCTATTTGTATATTCGAGGATTCAACTCAACTCAAATAAGAATGTAATAAGTAAATAGTGGATCGACCGTCAGAGAGATCTCGCAAAGTAATATCTGTCAAAGGATTCAGAAACAAGGTTCATCTACAGACTTGAGGAGGTAATTCACTGGAAGAAGTTCAAGAAGTTGATCATGCCTCAGTGATATAAATCAAGATCGTGGATTTAATCAAGTGACATAGATCTCGTCAGGGTATCAATAAATTACAAGGATTTAATCTGAAGAAAATCAAAGTGTCAGAGTCAAGACATGAAGAAACGTCACGGAAGTTAGTCACTCATGAACCAGACAGTACATCGAGTGTCAACGTTGAAGTGGTGGAATTGATTCATAATTTTCAGTGATTTTCAGAAGATTTGCAGAAGAATGGTTGCTGCTCAAGACTAGAATTAATTCTCTATTAATTAATTAATTCATCTAATTTAATTAAGAAAATAAATTATATCTGCGAAGAATAATTTATTTATTAATTGAATTAATTGATTAATTAATTCTGAATTAATTTTAGGAATTTTCAGAAGTTTAATTGGATTAAATTCAAATCTTAAATCAGCAAGACAAATGGAAATGAACTAGCATGACAATCTGGATTGTCATATCGATTGTCATGCTAGGCCATTTTCCATTGTCATACCGAAAGTTACTCTAGGAGGATAATTGTCTTGCTAGTTCATTCTGATTGTCATGCTAGTTCATTCAGATTGTCTTGCTAGTTCATTCAATTGTCCTACCGAAAGTCTTGCCAGCTATAGGATTGTCATGCCAATTCAATTCTATTGGTTTGTTGATTAAAAAGAAGCAGAAGACCTTCTTTCAATTATCTATCATTCAAACAGAAGAACAAAGAACAAGAAAAGCAGCCGCCTTGAAATATTACATTTTTCATCTGTTTAATTCAAGATCAATTTCTAGATTGTAAAGTTAAATCCAATCAACTAGAAATCTTTATCTTGTTCTTGTGTAACAATCTAGCGGATCAAAATCCCTAGAACTTAATCTCAAATTGCGTTTAGCATTTGAATCTTTTTATTACAAAAATAGAAAAAGTTCATGTCGAATTTATTCTAGATTTGTGATAATTAATTTGAGATTAATTCCTTGTAATCGATACAGTTGTTGTAACACCTTTCAAGTTTAATAATATTTTTATTTAACTTGAATTTTGTTTCACATTTTTTATTCCGCATTTAATTCGATTATTCGGTACTGTTTGTATTCAACCCCCCCTTCTACAAACACATTGGGACCCAACAGATTGAAATGAGGTAGAAAATTTATTTGGAGGTGGTTAAAATGACATGGACTGTAGGGAAATTTTACTATCAGGAAAGGCCAAAGAGGTGGCCGACACTTTAAAGGTAAGAGGATAATTATAGGCGCTTGTGCCAAAATAATACAGTGAGGATGGTTAAAACTGTGAAGGTTGTATTATGGTTTGGAAGATTGACATTCCTTCTGATGACTGTGCAATACCCAACCGTAATAGTAGTTGGTAAAGGTTTAATTCGTGTAATCGCCATGAGCGGGCTATCTATCTTAGGAGGTCCTATCTTGAGATAAGCCAGGACCATGTTTCAAAAAGGACTAGACGAACCTTTGAGTTAAGTCTTCTATTTAAGGCATATGATTAAGAATGGTATTAACCTGCTATCGTTGCTTTGATTGAAACTCTTCTGCAATTTTATCTACTTCATGTCATGAAAGTACGTCAGAGTTTGGAGTGTCCTTCATGAATTATGATTGGTGGTTATGTTAACTCCTTAGGAGAATTAGATACGAGATGTATGGACTCCATATGGTTAGCTATTAAGACTTCATAGAAAGTGAATGACTACAGTAGGTCAGTGGTGGACCATAGTAAGGCAGCAATGATTCTGCGAGTAATGAGCTGATTACAACCGTGAGAGTTGTATTGGAATGGGTGTTGAGATTGAGTACCACTAATCGGGTCGTGGTAGTGTATAAGTTATCATTGATAGACTAATTAAGTAGAGTATCTACCTAGTGAATAATTATTCTTTCTTATCAATAGAGAGTCGTATTATTATACGAGGAAGGTTGCGGTGCAAGCATAGAATTCTAGTAACGATGATGTATAGAATGAGATCCCAGATTCGATTTTCGATGTCGAGGGAGTTTCAAAGGTGATTATGTATAAGCTCGAGAAAGAGTGTGGGTCCATAGAATGATGGACGGGATAGCGAAAATATTTAGGCATGGGAAATACGAGGCTATAATGCTTGATGCTGATATAAATACGTATATGTTTTGTTCTCCTATGACAAACCTCTATAGTTCAGAGGTAGGTTCCAAGCCAGATATTTTATGGCAATAAAATTTTTTTTATGAATATACAATTCTCTTCAATTCGTTCTTTTCTCTTCTTTTCATTTCATGTAAGCTGAGGAGAACAACCCTTCCAGAAGGGGAGGTATTGCCGAATGACTATCTATCTGTGTGATAGAAGCCGAGTAGGATACCAGCTATTGTTTAATTGCTTGTCAAGTACTAAAGGCTGGCCACTTTCTGTACTAACTATACGATATAACAAGTGTTCATGATCATAGTGATCTCTCAACAAATTCCTTTACTTCTATTTGATTGATCAAATTTTGGAAAATAGAAACAACTGAAAAAGGAGTAATAAAGTGGTGGTAGTATGCGGAATGGGAACACATTCGTGATACTAAGGTTGACGTGGTTATTAAAAGGTTATAGAACGCTAACGAGCAAAAGTATAACCAGTATAATATTAGGAACGGAAGGTAGTAGCAATTACGAACTGGAAAAGAATGGGTATAGAGAAGCAGAAGCTCTAATGCTAAAAGCAATAATGAGAGTCTGTGCAATAAACTTGAAAGAATTTGGAATGATCACTTAATTCGGATTGAGTTATCTTACGACAATAGATCATATGTCATTATCGAGATGTCGCCTTATGAGATCCTTGAGGGAAGACAATGTCAATCTCCCTTATGTTAGGATGAAGTTGTAGAGCGCAAGATGCTCGGACCCGCAGTAGTCCAAAGGACCAAGGATATGATAGATCTAATCAGAGGACGGCTGGTAGTAGCCCAAGATGGACATGATAAGTATGTTGATTTGACACGAAAGGATAAAGAGTATGAAATAGGGGACCTAGTAATGTTATAGGTATCCCTTGGAAAGGATTGATGAGGTTCGGAAAGAAAGGAAAGCTAAGTCTACAATTTGTTGGACCCTTGGATATATTAAGACGTTTGGGAAGTTAGCATATGAGCTAGCCCTAACCCCGAACATGTAGCAGGTCGTAACGTGTTTCACGTATCAATGTTAAGGAAGTGTAATTCGGATGCCAGACAAATAGGGGCATATGAGCGCATAGACATGCAACCCGACGTAACCTATATGGAGCAACCAGGAAGGGTATAGAGTAAAAAGGAACGAGTGCTTAGGAGAAGGGTTATCAAACTAGTAAGAGTTTGATGGTAGAACCACAATGTGGGAAAATTTACTCGAGACTTAGAAAGTGCAATGCTAAGAGAGTATCCCTATTCATTTTCTATCTGATTCCGGGACGGAATCCTTTTAAGGAGAGGAGACTGTAATAACCCCAATTTTTGGGAAATTTTTGAAACCCTTATGAATAGTGTTTTTGCTGAATGAGAAAACTTTTCATGCCACACTATGTAGGGGTTCTGATATGGATATTCTGAGATTTTATTAGTACTTTATATGGGATATAAGTGTATGTAAAGATCGTCAGAATCCAAATCCGAATACTTTGATTTTTCCCGGAAATACACTAGATACGGAAAGATTTGAGAAAAAGGTAACAGGATAAAAAGGATTTAAATTAAAGGATTATAGGAGAGGATCATAAAAGGAATATAATATATTGAGAAAGGTTAAGGGAACCTAAGTAATAAGATCCCGGGTATGATCCTTCAAACGATAAACGAAAACGAAAGTTAAGCGAACCGTATAACAGATCAGCGGTCATTAGGCAAACAATTAGGAAGTTAATCAAAGGGATTAGAGAGGATGATGTCACCCAACCAATGAGAAGAGGACAAGGAGGGGAGGATGACATCATGAGGATGACACAAGCATGACATGGGAAGGAAGGAGATGTGGTGGCTTTTTAACCACACAAAATCAAGGGCAACTAGGTAATTTACTAAAACAAACACAAAAATCAAACCAACCAAGCCAAGCAAATCATTTTTCATCAAAATCAAAAAGAAACCAAGGCATTGTTCTTCATGCTCTCGGCCAAAACAGAACCAGAACACTAAAACTGCTGTATCTCCTTCATTTCTCACTCAAATATTGTGTTCTATAGCTCATTGGAAAGGTATTGAGATGGCCTACAACTCTTGTTCACAAGTCTCGTCCAAATAATCATGGTAAGACCCTCGTTTTTACAGTTCTTTAAATAGGACTTTTAGAAACTTCAAAGCCTAACTTTGTGTTCTTGATTTCTTTGGAAAGATCAAGCTTGTAGGAGGCTCCCTAAGGCTTCCTAGAAACTTAACACCTCCCAAGGAAGGTATAAACTTCAAACCCTAGCCTTTACTTTATTTGTTAGTAAGTTTAATGGTTGGTGTTGTGAAATGAGAAGCATGGATTGTGATTATTAGTAGTTTGGTTTGATTTGGAAGTATTTTGGTAATTGAAGCTTGATTATAGTTCATAGGTCTTGATTGTGGTTGTTTGAGTTGAAAACCTTGGAGATTATGGACTGATGTGGTATGGTTTAGGTGAAGTTTTGTTGTATTGATGGTTATGAGTTGGTTGGTGGTTAATTGGAGTAGTTTAAACATTGGTAATCGCGTAAACATAGCCGTTGTAACGTCCGATTTTCTTTGGACTGTTTTTGTGCATAACATTAGGACCCGAGAACCCCCTGCTAGATTATGACCACTGCCATGTTTAGATAGCTCATGTTACGAGCTTCGTTTTGATATGTAGTTCGTTCGATTCCGATGCACGGTTTAGGAGAAACAACCGTTTCAAGTAACGGCGTTTCGCGAACGAAACTTTTCCCCTCGCCTTACTTTGAAACATAGGTTAAAGACCAAAAAGGGTTAATTAATGTATGAAACATTTATGATAAGTGTGTTAGGCAGTTGGTAAGACACTCGCGAAGGAATCGCCTTAAAACTCGTAAAGGTTAAATTATTAAAAATGGTGGAGCCGAGGGTACTCGAGTGACTTAAGAGAATCAGTAAGCGCAAAACAAGCGTTAGAGTCTAAGTTAGTTAAAGTATAGATTTACAAGTGACTTTGGTTTAATTCCAACTTACTTTTTGTTTATAGGTTACCAGACTCGTCCCGAGCCATTCGTAACCCCCAGTCGCTCAGGCAAGTTTTCTACCCGTTATACTGTTGTTGTGATGTATATATGTATATGCATTATCTTGCGATAGATGCATGATGTTTATATTAGCAAATGTTGCAATATATTGAAGCATGCTGCTATGGTATATATATGCATGCCTGTTTCATATTCTTTCCATATATAATTGTTGATTCAGTTGATAATACCTATGCTAGAGGATAGCGGTAACTTGCATATACCCTTAGTATAGGGACCCAAAAGGTAGAAATATTTTCTAAACCGGGAGTCGAGGATCCCGAGTAGATTTTGTATATATATATATATATACATATATATTTATATAAATATATGGTTATAGTTTTCAAAACTATTAATCGAATAAGGTTTATTCGATAACTTTATTTTATTTAATGAATATTATTTTGAATATTCATTCGAGGACTTATGACTCCTTTATTTTATTATTGAATATTATTTGAATATTCATTTGAGGATGTATGACTCCTTTATTTTATTTAATGAATATTATTTATAATATTCATTCGAGGTATTATGACTCCGCTTATTACTGAAATATATTCCTTATTTTATTAAAGAATAAGGTGTCAATAGTCAAACTTATTTTCGATTATTCAAATAAAGATAGTACTTTCATATAAGTATATCTTTGGTTATTTGATATCCATTTCAAGTATAAGTTTTAATACTTCTACTTCGATTATTTTTATAAAGATTATTCTTTATGGGAATATTATTTAAATAATAATATTCAGATATTTTCTAATATATTAGGACTGATTTATTTTGTTAAATCAGCATCACTCCAAACATTCTTAAAAATGTTTTGCGAGTCTTCAAAATGATTTTTAAAAGTTAGAGCGGATCCCAAAACTCATTTTTATATTTAAGATCCTCCTTTCGAAGGGGATTTAAATACTCGCTCAAAACCTGAGGGATCCGGCTCTGTGGTGTATTTTATATTCGCAACAAGGTTGCTGTTTTGTTAAATGAATCGATTACTTACCCAACACTCGGGAAGTAAAATTCTTGGAACAAGTTAATCCATTAACAGGCATCGCCTGGGAAATATCGGTGAGTTCTCCTTTCCAACTAGATACGACTTCTTGGTGGAGCCGTATCAACAAGTTTCTACTTGGGGAAAGGGGGAACGAGCTTTACGTTTCAGAGTCATGGATTTCATCTGAACTAGGAGTGGCGTAAGTGGTCGAGTGGCGCCGGCCCAGCCTTATTATATTGGCCCAAATGGCCAGGAAGTTCCGCTAAGGCGGTCCATTCCTTAGGAGTTCAGTGTTCGGTTGACAAGTAAATCCGACAGGTTCTCCTCTACATGTAGAAAATGGTGGGGTTGTACTACTACGACTGATCATCGTAAGTGGTCTTCCTGGCGCGGTAAACTCCCGTAATGAGTTCATCATCCAATTGGATATTTCTGCAACACTACCCAGAGCACTTCGATAGAAAGACTACGGCTGGGCGATTGTTGAGTGTTGGCAGGGTCAAGTTTTCAAAATGATGTTTGCATCAAATGAAGTATCTCGTAACTTCATTTTATTTTGATGATATTTTAAAGATTTAATCTATTCAAATCTGGTCTTGTAGTCTCATCTACGTGATGAACTTTTGAAACTAATTATAACTTGAACGGTGGTAGTTCAAGTAGTATTTGGAAAAGATATAAGTATATTGGAGTATCTTGTAACTTCATCTTTTAAACTTATATCTAGTAAATGATTATCTTATGCATGACAAAGATTTTCAGAAAAAAACGTTGAGACAAGGTTAGATATATGAGATCACCTTGCAACAATATTTTTATACAGTTATAAACTGGAACTCTGTGTATATTATGTATGGAAGAGGACTTCCAAGATTTTGAAAAGTATATATGTATATATACTGAATATTTTGCGACTTCATCGCATTAAGATATCAACTTGGTTCATTTCTTTTGACCAAGACTTTCATGAGTACTATGAGAAGGCTCATATACTATTAATCATTATACATATTATTTTGGTGGGCTTGCTGCTCACCCTTGCTTTCTTCTTTCATCACACAACAACAGATAGAAAAGATGAACAGAACCAAGCTCCCGATTCACAAGCGATTAGGAGACGTTCCGCAGTTTTCTAGAAGCATTGATGCCGCCGTAGCTGAGGTAGGAACTACCAATAGGCTAGGCTTTCAACTTTTGATGTACCAGATTTATTTATATTTATGAATTGTAATAATGGCAAAGAAATGTAAATTTATTCAGAAAACCTTTTAAGGTGTATTGGCAGATAATTGTGGAATAAAATGACTTGTGGTTATTTTTGGATGTTCATCTCTGAGACTATAACGTGTGGTGTGTGTGTTTATTGTGGGGTCACAGTACAGAGTAGTTGAGTAATTATTAAGATTGGGTGTTATTAAGGGAAATGGAACTCGTGACGACCCGGATCCCCGACCCCGGATCTGGGGGTGTTACATGAGTGATAGTTGTACAAGTGTCCTTAGACTTGAGATCGTTAAAGTTATCTTATATATAATAAACTGTGTTTTGGTTTAGTCCTTAGTCTCAAGGACATCCATTAGGTCTATTCTGGGCATAGAGATTTGTGTATAAAGATAGTTAACGTCAATAGAGGATCTACCCCTTCCAATATAGGAAGAGAATATCCTATGTTATTCTTAGTATGCGAGTTCTGGAATCTCTGGCCAGAGTGTATGAAATTAGAAAGGAGTTTCTAATTTGCATTAATATGAACTTTGCATTATGAATAAGAAATCATATGATTAAATTTGATAGGCCTGACACAAGATCCATGCCTTGCATTTAATCGAGATATTATAAGGGTAGAAGGAATTCATTGTACGGTAACTAGTCACTGACAGGTTCTTGGTATTCTAAGCAGTGAATTCATATTATCCGGATAATCGCGATATGTTGAGAAGCATCACTCACGATGTAGAATAAATATAATTAATCAGCTAATTATATTTAGTGAATTTTAGTATTCATATAAATAATTAATAAAAGTTTATTATTATTTATTTCTACTACCGAAATAATATTGAACCTACAGGGTCACACCATAAAAGAATATTCTCTTTGATGAAATAATGAGAGAGAGAATTATTTTCTAAATAGTTTAGAAAAGGAAATAATGATTAAAATAGTTTTAATTATTATTAAAGCATTTTATAAAGATAAAATATGGGGGTTAATATATATATAAAGATATATTTTATAACCCTAGGAGAGCCCTATAAATAGAATGAGATGGCTCATTCTATTAACACATACTTGGTTTTGTGAAAATCCTAGCCTCCATCTTCTTCCTCTCTCTCTATCTATCCCCCAAAAACTCCATTTTATAAAAGCTCGGTTTTATAAAAAGGTTCATTGAAGAGGATCGTTCTTGGTGGATACCGGTAGAGTGCTTCACACACTGAGGAGCAACTGCTATCACTCCATTTTTATAAAGCTTCAATTCACAAGGTATGGTTACGATTCCTCAGTTTTTCCTTTTTATACGTTTTTCTATATGTGCGGTATATGGTTTTTACGGAATAAATTTTATATCACGCTTCCGCTCATCCGTAAATTCCTTCAATTCTTACCTCTCTTATTTAACTCTCCTAGTTTAAAACCTAACTCAAAGAAAACAAGGTCACTGAAGTTATAAAATTTATCTGTAACTAGCATGTAGAGCATGTTAAGCATGGAGATATTGACTGAATCAAAATTATTGACTTTTCCTGAAAAGACCTTTGTCAATACATCACACATAAAACTACATTCTTTCCTAAGGCCCGGTCTCCTAATGTCACTTAACTTAGAAGTAGAAATAGCATAATTCATGGAATTAAGCATATTGATTATATCAGTGTCAGTGTGTGGTGAGGTCACAGTGTTATCAGGAATCTTGAAACATGCTTTAATAACATCACTATTGATACAGAATTCTTTACCTTTAATGGTGAGTGTGATTGTCTTATCTGTTGAGTTGTATGTAGCAGTGGTCCACATCTCTTCTACAACTTCATAAACGATTGTAGGTGATTCCAGCATGGCATAACTAAGCTTGCACTTCTTCACAAAGTCCATCATCTTGTGATAGTCACCAGATTGCTGAATACCCTTGTTATTCCCAGTAGACTAACAATGAGATTTACAGAAGGGGGGTTGAATGTAAATCTCAAAACTTTTTCAAGTTTTGAGTAGTTTCTAAGGCTAAGTATTTTAGTGAGCAACTGTGTGTGAATGGCTTGAAGCTAATACAGACATATATATATTCAAACACAAATGTAAAGAACACAAAGAACTTAAAAACTTTTCTGGTGGATTTGTTGTTCCACCAGAGATGTGTTATTTCAGAAAATCTGTGATTCAAAGAATTAAATCACAGCTGCTTCCTAGTACAAACTAGATGGTTTTCTCTCTGGATTTTTCTAAACAGCTCTGGAAAATTCACATCTAATTACTAGCTGCTACTTGGTTTATATATCACCAAGTTTACAAGTGAAGACAAAACTGTAAAATACAATTAAAAAGGCTCTTCACATGTTTCTTCTTCATTTCTCTATCCAATGCAATTTAGGCTTAGCTGTTAATCTTTGAATACTTCCTTGTTTGCACCAGAATGGAAATGCTGCATTTTTTTGATTCCTCCTAGAGGCTTCCACATTCCAGTTTGTCTCTGTCAACCCATGTGCCTCTGTCAGCTTATGAATTGTCACTATCAACTGCTAATGAACTAAGCATCCGTTGAAGCTTTCATCCGTTGATGCCTTATCCGTTGAGGCTTTATCCGTTGAAGCTTTATCCGTTGATGTATTAGCAGTTGAAGTCTTTATCCGTTGAAGCACTTATCCGTTGATGGATATTATCCGTTGAAGCTTTAGAGACATCCGTTGAAGCTTTGTTTCTTATCCGTTGAAGGTCTTCAATATCAGTTGATACTTCTTCACTTATACAAAATTACAAGGCATAAAATATTTACAATTAGCCCTCCTATTTGCATATCCACTAGTAGTCAACATGACTGATAATTTCCTACAACATCTAAGAATTACAACTTGAATCCAGAGAATGAAATGTGCTACAATACTAAACTTATTGCTAAGTAAAGCTACTCCTTCAACGGATAGCCAAGATGGTCTTATCCGTTGAGGCTACAAACACTAGATTTCTACTTAAGTGTTTTGTTTAACTTATCATCAAACTAATACAAATATTCCTAACAATCTCCCCCTATTTATGTCTACTAGAACTGTAGGCATAAATTTGGGTTTAGCTTGATGATAACAAAACACTTGACAATATATTAACTGTAATAAAGTAGAAATTCAAAAGTGCTGCAAAAATGTGTATGCTGAGATGGAATTGAAGAATTACATTATTTCCAAGGGTGCTCCTTTAGCCTGAGCAGATTAATTTCTTTTCCTTTGATCCCTTGTTTTCTTTCCTAGCCTCCTGTCATTCTCCTCTATTTGAAGTTGAAGTTGTCTGTAGAACTCAACTTCATCTTCTTCATTGATGTCCAACTTAGATTGCATATCCTTGAGAGTTTCATTACTGGCAATCTTGAGCTGATATTCAAGTCTGAAAAATCTTCTGACTCCTTTGTTGTCTCTAAACTCCATCAACCAATGAGGTGATTTGTGAACTGTAATTCCTCTTTCTTGAATGAGTAATGTTCTAGGCAAGGCATTGGGCTCCCACCAAGTCTTCCTTATGTTGGCAATCTTGTTGAGAATCTCAGTCTTGGTAGCCAGAATCCCTTTTTATGGCTGAGTAGACTCTAACCAAGGTAGAGTAGCCTTCATTCAGAATCCTGTAGAGAGGCCAAGTTCTTTCCCCACTTCCTTTGTATTTGAACACTAGTCTTTCTGGTAGCTGTCTGTAGGCAGCTATTCCCCTTACTTCCTCCAGCTCATCCAGATAGAGTTCAATGTCTGAAAATTCTTTTATGTCACAAATGTGAACATAATCATCCTTAGAGGATTGTGGCTTAGGCTTAGGCTTCTGAGTGAATTTGATTGAGGTTTTAGGAGGGGTTGATTTGATTCTTCTTTTCTGCTTCTTTGATGGTGAAGAAGAGGTTAAGAAGGTGGGCAATTTGATGGTGTCCCAATCAATTGGTTCCTCCTTAGGAATGATTGTTTCACCATGAATGTTTATGAAGGGGTCAGGCACAATGGGTTCAGGAATAGAAGGTAGTGGTTTGGATTTTGATTGGGTTTCTTCAGTCTCATCTACCATCTTTCTCTTTGTATTGGCCTTCTTTCTGTTTCCTTTCTGTCATACCTCTCTTTCCTTACTTCTTTCTTCCATATCATTATCAACCATGTCCCCCATACCTTCATCTTCACTTTTGTCTTCAATTTCTTTCTTTTCTTCAGCTTGACTTGACTTTAGCTGTTTTTCAAGCTTTGCTTGTGCTCTTTTGTCAGCCTTTAGCTTTTTGGCTTCTTCCTTCAACCTTCTGGTTTCTTCCCTCTTGGCTATTGAGAATTTGGGATGTCCTTGCATCACACAGATGCTCTTTCCCTCTCTAAAGATAATAGCCATGTTCATCCTTTCAACCACATCCATGGTCTCTTTGTGCTTTATGATACTCCCACCCAAAACCTTGTCTTCATCAAGCTTTGGAAGAGGAAAGTCCACTTCTTTCAACTGAGCAAGGCTTAGAGGGTTCTTTATAGAGTCCTTGTTGGATCTGTTGTTGGGCTTAAGAACCATAGGTTTCAGATTCTTGGAAGAAGTCTCTCCAACCTTATTCCTCCTTACTGGCTTGAGCTCCATAATAATTGGTTCCACCTTTGTGCTATGCTTCATAGATTGTGATTTAGAAGTTGTAGAACCAAAAATTTGTTGCATCTTTTTATCAATTTTCCTCCTTTGCTCTTTGACTTGCAATTCAGCTGCTGCTATCTGGATTAGATCAATTCCATCAAGCTTTCCTTTGATTTGAATAGATGGAGAAGAGGTGATGGCAGGAACTAGCACTTGAGATATTTGAACTGTTGTTGATGGCTCTCCTTCCCCTTCCCTTTTATTCTCCCCCTTTTTATTATCATCAAGGGTAGGGGTCAAGCCTTGTGCTTTTGCCAGCTGCATTAGTAGATTTGTCTGAGTTTGTTGATTCTGAAGAATGGTGATCATAGAGTCTTCAATGATCTGAACTCCGTCTTCCAACCTGGCCAGCCTCTTGTCAGCATCAGATGTTTTCCTCAGTCTCCCCAACAAATCTTGCATAGTACCATAAGGCATGACTGAATCCATCTTCTCAGCATTGTAGGATTTCAGATCAGCAATGTCCTGCTTGAGTTCATCCACACTTAGATTCTGTTTGAAATGTTGCAACTGCAAGAGATGCAGAGAGTCCAGATGAGCTTGAAGAATTGCCTTGGTACTAGCATCTGTAGTCTCCTGAAGGGCCTTCTGAATAGTCATTACTTGCCTGACCAAAGTTACATCAAACTCTCCTGGTGTAGATGCCTTTGCTCATGCCCAATCAGGTAGATCTGGAACAGAACTTGGGGCTACTTCTCCCCCTAAGTTCATGCTCTCATCCAAAGAATTAGAGTCATCATCATTAGAATTTACTCCAAATTCTTCAGATGGCTCACCAGCTTGAGAAGGCAGCCTGTTAACAGCAGCTTTGTCTCTGAGAAGAGATTCTGAAGTGTGTACAATGTTTAAAGTCTGTTCAGCCTCCACATTGCCCTGAGCAGCCAACAATTGATAGGCTGGAACAGGGTGAGTAAAAGTGTCAGCATTCAAGGAAATGTTATCAATTACATCTTTGTAATGTTGCTGAAATTGTCTTCCCTTGTCTGCATCATCCACAATCATTGACTCACTAGCAATGGCTGGATCCACCCTTATAGCTTCTGTACCTGCCTTTCTCTCATTTTCTCTATTTTCTTGCATCAGGGGCTCCCCCTGGCTCACACACACCCTCACACCCTCACCCTCACCTTCTAAGGTGGCACTCCCCTCACTCACTTTTGCCATGCTGGAAGAAATAGCATGTATATGGTGACTCTCAACCTCTCCTTTTGCCTGGGAGCAACCCAGCCTCTCACTCAAATTATCACTCCCTTCCCTCAAACCTAAGAGTGATTGTACAGTAACCATGTCCTCTACAGTTGGAAGTGTTTCTGTTATATGTGTAGAGACCATCAACGGATAGGGAGTATCCGTTGAAGTGGAAACTGATGGTATCAATGGATAACTGCTGTTAAGCTTATCCGTCGAAGAACAACCACTTGTCAACGGATGAGAGATATCCGTTAAAAAAGGAAAAGATGTAGATATTGAAAGTGACATAATTGTTGAATCTGTGTGAATTGATTTTAAGTGAGGTGACACAGATTCTTCAACTATATCTGAAAGAATTGGCTGATGATCCAACAAATCATCTAAAAGATGATGATCATCAGGTTTTGAGTGGGGCCCCTCCCTGAGTTTTAATGAGGGAGAATCAGGAAGTGATGTGAATATCATATCCACATCCAGAGAGGGTGATGGAGAGTTTGATGATGGATGTGTTTCTATTATGAGAGAATGGGGTTATGACTCCACATTTGCTGGAGTCACATCAAGCTGAATTTGAGAAGGCAAAGATACAGGTGGATGTATCTGTGTTGCGTGTGCCCCTTGTGTGGAAACTAGGGTCTTGGCCTTCTTCTTCCTTGAAAAGGCTTTGATTGGTGAATGTATGGCCTCAGTGTCCCTTCCTCTTTTGTTTTGTGTCCCTGGTTGGGGACTATTTTCAATAGCTGCATCCTTTTGGGAGGATGCAACTAGGGATGTGTTTGACTCCTTTTGAACCACCACAGTCTTTGGAGAGACTGTGGCTTGGCTGGCTGGGGTACCACTCACCTCTCCCACCTTATCCTGGGGGGTTTCTTGATGTTCACCCCTCCCCTCACCACTCACACCCTGTTCACTCCCTTCAGGGTTTATGGTAGTTGTTACAGCTGTTGTCTTTTGAGAAACAACAGAGGTGGTTTTCTTTGACTTGTGTTTTGAAATTTTAGTTTTGGTGCTTTGGTAGGAACCTGTTTGGACAAAGACACAAATTCCATTGCCACACTGGAAGGCAAAGAAACAATGGGGTTGGAAACAGTAGGAGTTATAGAAGTGTTTATCTCACTTACCTGTGGTGCATTCATGATTGGCAAATATACCAATGGCACCTGGCTGTTGAGGTTGATTCTCAAAAGGTCTGCAAGGACCCTTTTCTCTTGTGCCCAGCATTTGAGTTTATTGTTCTCATTAGATATAACCAATCCTTCTGCAACATGGTTAGCCAATAATATAAAGAATCTAGCATAATAGATGTTATGTGGTCTATTAGCTTTGTTACCTAATCTGGAACCTAATTCTAGCATGACATAGTTGCTAAAATTAAAGTACCTATCAGAAACTAGCATAGAGAGCATATTAACAAGAGATGAAGTTATGGCATCAAAATTGCTAATCTTCCCAGAGAAAACCTTGATAAAGGCATCTCCAAGAAAACTCCATTCTTTCCTAAGGCCCTTCCTTTTAATACTACCTAAACTAGCAGAATCAAAAGCATAGCCTATGGAATCTAACATAGCAGATACATCTTTATCAGTGTGTGGTGTCATGGCATTATCCTCAGGCAACTTAAAGCAAGACTGTATATCATCACAGTTAATGCAATAATCCTTACCTTTGAGAGAGAAGGCAATAGTCATATCTGTGGAGTTGAACTCTGCAGTTGTCCAAATCTCCTCAATCACCTCACAGTAGATGGTTGGGGCTTCCAGCATTGCATAGCTTAGTTTGCAGTTTTTGATGAAGTCCATCATCTTGTGATAATCAGAATGGGCTTCATTCTTTTCAACCAAGGCTACAAAATTATTCTTTTCATTAACAAATCCAGATTGAGACATAATTTTGACTACTGGTGCCATTGTTGTGGGTAGAGGTTGCAGAGAAAAACTTGAGAATTTTGGGAGAGAAGGAGAATAAAAATTGCAAGAAAGCGTAAAGTGAAAATAAGAATTCAATGGGCTTTTATAATTTCTTGAATTAAAACGTAAATAAAATGATTAAATGATACTTTTAAACAAATTACAGCCGTTTAAGAATAAAGAAAACTGTAGAAATTCTGAAAACTGCCTTTAATACAAATACATACAACAGTGTATATCTGTATCAACGGTTAAGTAAAAGAATCAACGGCTGTGACTCACTTAAAGTAACTGATGTGACACTTCAACGGATAAGGTAAATAGTTATCCGTTGATGATCAACACTATTTTATCCGTTGAGGGATAAAATTACCAGAAATGTATTTGTCTTTCAACGGATAATGAACATCCGTTGATAGAACAATTTTGGCTTTCAACGGATAGGGAATATCCGTTGATAGAATAAGTCTTACTTAAAGCCAACTTTGTTCTTGCAGCAAATTCATTTCAGGCTTCAAGGCAAATTATATAGAGGACATAAATTTATGAATAATTAAGCATACCTAGCTCACTTACTAATCTTGTGAATGTTGATTCATCAAGTGACTTGGTAAATATGTCTGCAATCTGCTTTTCACTTGGAACAAAATGAAGTTCCACTGTACCTTTCATCACATGTTCCCTAATGAAGTGGTACTTGATGTCAATGTGCTTGGTTCTTGAGTGCTGCACTGGATTTTCAGTAATGGCAATGGCACTTGTGTTGTCACAGAATATAGGAATTTTTTCAACAGTTAGTCCATAGTCAAATAGTTGATTCCTCATCCATAGTATATGTGCACAGCAACTACCAGCAGCAATGTACTCAGCTTCAGCTGTTGATGTAGAAACAGAATTTTGCTTCTTGCTGAACCATGACACAAGCTTGTTCCCTAGAAATTGACAGGTGCCAGTTGTGCTTTACCTGTCTATTTTGCAGCCTGCATAATCTGCATCTGAGTAGCCAATTAGATCAAAACCAGACTCTCTAGGGTACCAAATTCCTAGATTTGGAGTCCCTTTGAGATATCTGAAGATTCTTTTAATAGCCACTAAGTGAGATTCTTTAGGGTCAGCTTGAAATCTAGCACAGAGACATGTAGAAAACATTATATCAGGCCTACTGGCAGTTAAATATAAAAGTGAGCCAACCATGCCTCTATAACTTGAAATGTCCACAGACTTTTCAGCCTTGTTTAATTCAAGCTTGGTGGCAGTGGCCATGGGAGTTTTTGCAGATGAACAGTCCATTAAGTCAAACTTCTTTAAAAGATCATAAATATATTTAGTTTGACTAATGAAAATTCCACCACTAACTTGTTTAACTTGTAAACCAAGAAAATAAGTTAGCTCTCCCATCATGCTAATTTCATATTTACTTTGCATTAACTTAGCAAATTTTTTACAAAGCTTATCATCTGTAGATCCAAATATAATATCATCTACATAAATTTGAACAAGTATTGTAGAGCCATTAACATTTCTAAAGAAAAGAATTTTGTCAATAGTACCTCTTGTGAAGTGATTATCTACAAGAAATTTTGGCAAAGTCTCATACCAGGCTCTAGGTGCTTGCTTTAGTCCATAGAGTGCTTTCAACAGATAATACACATAGTCTGGAAAGTTTGGATCTTCAAATCCTGGAGGTTGGCTTACATAAACTTCTTCCTCCAATTCCCCATTAAGAAATGCACTCTTGACATCCATTTGATAGACTTTGAAATTGGCATGGGCTGCATAGGCTAGAAAGATTCTGATGGCTTCAAGTCTGGCAACTGGAGCAAATGTTTCATCAAAATCTATTCCCTCTTGTTGAGAATAGCCTTTAGCAACCAATCTGGCTTTATTCCTTATGACAATGCCATTTTCATCCATCTTGTTTCTGAATACCCATTTTGTGTCAATAGAACTCTTGTTCTTTGGCTTGGGTACCTGCTTCCATACTTTGTTCCTCTCAAATTGGTTTAGCTCCTCTTGTATTGCTAAAATCCAATCTGGATCCAATAGAGCTTCTTCCACTCTCTTAGGTTCCTCCTGTGATAGAAAGCTACTATACAGACATTCATCTTGAGTAGCCCTTCTAGTTTGCACTTTAGATGTAGCATCACCAATGATCAGTTCAAAAGGGGTGATTCTTGGTCCATTTCCTTTGAGGTGGTAGATTAGCTCTAGATGAGGTTGCCTCAGTATTGTCATGATGTGAGATAGAATGTTGATTGGTTGAAACTCCCCCTGAGTTGCTGATCCTTTGAAAGGAATTGGGAGCTCTATCAACTGATGAAGTGAATTGATTATCCGTTGACAGACTGTGATCAACAGATGCTTCATTATGAACTTCAACGGATGATGCACTTTGTCTTTCAACGGATGCTGCATTGCTTCTTTCAACGGAAGCAGAATTATGACTTTCAACGGATGCAGCATTCTATTCATTATCCAAAGGCAGATTTTGAATTCTTCTTGAGATGCCTTCTTCATCATTCTCATCTTCACTATCATCACAATATATCTCAATATTGTCAAATTTGAGTCCTTCATGATGTCCCTCATCTGTTAGTCCATCAATCTTTTTATCATCAAACACAACATGCACAGATTCCATGACAATGTTGGTTCTTAGATTGTAGACCCTATATGATTTTCCAGCAGAATAACCAACAAATATTCCTTCATCAGCCTTTGCATCAAACTTCCCTTTGTGATCAGATTGATTCCTTAAGATGTAACATTTGCAACCAAAGACATGCAGAAAGTTTAAAGTTGGTTTTCTTCTCTTGAATAATTGATAGGGAGTCATGCCTTTTGCCTGATTGATTAGAGAAATATTCTGAGTGTAACATGCACAGTTAACAGCCTCAGCCCAAAAA
The DNA here is from genome assembly GCF_009905375.1 of Apium graveolens. Taxonomy (NCBI): domain Eukaryota; kingdom Viridiplantae; phylum Streptophyta; class Magnoliopsida; order Apiales; family Apiaceae; genus Apium; species Apium graveolens. The sequence continues at coordinate 127,257,520 of NC_133648.1, forward strand.
TAAGTTGGGAGTTTTGACTCTTCAAGCATTGTCCTTACAGCTTCAATTAGTGATCTGTTCTTCCTTTCCACCACACCATTTTGTTGTGGAGTCCTTGGAGCTGAGAACTCATGCATGATCCCATTTTCTTCACGGAACAACTTCATGGTTGAATTTTTGAACTCAGTTCCATTGTCACTCCTAATATTCCTTACTTTGAAATCAGGATGATTGTTGACTTGCTTGATATGATTGATAATGATTTCACTAGCTTCATCCTTTGATCTAAGAAAATAAACCCATGAAAACTTTGAGAAATCATCTACAATCACTAGGCAATATTTTTTCCTTGAAATTGACAATACATTGACTGGTCCAAAAAGATCCATGTGTAGCAGTTGTAATGGTTCATCAATTACAGATTCAAGCTTCTTACTGAATGATACTTTCTTTTGCTTTCCTTTCTGACAAGCATCACACAGTCCATCCCTTGTGAATTCTACTAGAGGTATTCCTCTAACTAAGTCCATTTTGACTAGATCATTCATTGTCTTGAAATTCAAATGGGACAGCTTCTTGTGCCATAGCCAACTTTCAACTGAGCTTGCTTTGCTGAGAAGACAAGTAATAGATTCTGTATCTATAGAGTTGAAGTCAGCTAAGTACACATTCCCTTTTCTAACTCCAGTTAGAACCACTTTATTGTCCTTCTTACTTGTGACAATACAGGCTTCAGAATTGAAGGAAACAGTATTCCCTCTGTCACATAGTTGACTGATGCTCAATAAGTTATGTTTGAGACCATCAACCAATGCAACTTCATCAATGATGACATTTTCTTTTGAAATCAAGCCATATCCCATAGTGAATCCTTTGCTGTCATCTCCAAAGGTTATGCTAGGGCCAACTCTCTCCTTAAACTCTGTGAGCAGGGTGAAATAACCTGTCATGTGTCTTGAACAGCCACTGTCCAAGTACTATAGATTCCTTCTTTTTCCCTGCACATAACAAAATCATTCAAGTTGATTTTGGTACCCAAGTTTCCTTGGGTCCAGCCTTGTTAGTCTTTTTCCTAGACTTCATTCCTCGTGCATCTTTTGACTTAGGTAACTTTGGGTCAACCTTGATCTCAGATGTGGTTGGTTGAAGTGTAGGGTTAGTCACAGAATCATTTAGCACATTTGATTGAATTTGATAAGGCATAGATTGTGCAAACATGTTATTCCACATAGGCATATTGTATGGCATTTGAGGCATACTAAATGCAGTAAAATAAGGATTATTAATATATGGCATGTTTGCAAAATGTGCATGGGGATTCTGATGAGACATAACAGGCATAACATGCAAAGGTGACATAGATATGTTAGGCATGGAGGGATTTGAAGGTATGGGAGCATTTTTAACAGATTTGCAATTATCAGATAGGTGATTAACACTTTTACAATGCACACAGCTTTTTCTAGGAGCATACCTATCAGGTGTGTAATTTTTATGTTTATTAATCCCTACCTTCCCATTTCTTTTAGATTTTCTTTTAGTTTCCTTCTTATCCTCAACCAACTTAAGCCTATTTTTCAGCTGATCTAAAGTCATGTGTCCTATATTCACCTTACTGGCATCTTTGGATGTGCTAGTTCCTTCTTTGACAAAGTTCTTGAAAGTTGAATCATCCTTCTTATTGAGATTTTTATTTTTAAAATTACTTGCCTGTTTTAATTGATGAGCCTTCAACGAATGCTCTTTTTCTTCCTTCAACGGATAACTTTCATCATCCGTTGATTCCACATCCGTTGACAATCCATCAATTAATTCTAACTCCTTTTTGTTTTTCTTCCAGGCATCCTCACAGAATGATTCAATTCCCTGAACCTTGGCAATCTGAACACTAACATCCCTAGATGTTTTCCAGGCCTTGATTACCTCTTGCTCACTTTCTAACTGTTTAGAAAGAATTTCTACTTTCTTAACAGCTTCTTCTAGTTCACTCTCAACAGTCAAGCATCTAAGTTTAATCTTTTCAAGCTCAATTACCTGATCTTCTAACACAGCATTCCTATCACTTAAAAACACATTATTCTCTTTGATCCTAGTGTTTTCTTTAGCTAGTGATTTAAGGGAAACACGCAAATGATATAATTCATTGGACATATCATTTATGGCTTCATTGCATTCATTTTTAGAAAGTTGAGAGAGATCAGTAGTAATTACCTGGTTGCTTGATGAACTAGTTTCATTTTCATCAGAATTAGCCATCAGGGCTAGGTTGACATATTCCATATCATCATCTTCATTGACTCCATCTGTTGCCCAATCATCTTGAGTGAGAAAAGCTCTTTCCTTTTGTTTGAGCAAATCAAAATACTTCTTTTTGTAATCAACTTGCTCAAATTTCTTCTTATCAGAGGTTGGCTTCCTACACTCACTTGCAAAGTGTCCACTAATGCCACAGTTATAACATTTGAACTTGGATTTGTCCACCATGTTTTTGTTTGGCTTAGTGAATTTTGTATTTTTCCTGAACTTTATCTTTGCAAACCTCCTGGACAGAAAAGCCAGATGTTCATCGACATCATCAGAGTCATCCTGACTGGAATTGTTTTCATCCTCAGCTACTTGCTCTTTACCCTTACTTGATTCTGATTTGCTTGTGCCAATTTTGAGACTTGGCATTGTCTTCTCCTCATTCCTGGCTTCAACCTTCTCACTGTCAGCTACAAGTGCAACTGATCCTCCTTTTCTCTTTCCCTTTTCCAACAGCTCATCTTGCTCCATCTCAAGTTCATATGTCTTCAAAATTCCATATAATCTTTCAAGTGTGAAGTCCTTATAATCTTGAGAATTTCTTAGAGAAACAGTCATAGGCTTCCATTCCTTTGGTAGAGACCTTAGAAATTTTAAATTGGAGTCATTGACTTGGTACATTCTGCCATACAGCTTCAATCCATTCAACAGTTTCTGAAATCTGTTGAAGGTATCATTCAATGATTCTCCTTCTTCAAAATGAAAATATTCATACTGTTGAATGAGAAGCTGTATTTTGTTTTCTCTAACTTGCTCAATGCCTTCACGGATAAGCTGCACAGTATCCCAAATTTCCTTAGCAGTTTGGCTGTTAATGACATTGTCAAACATATCTTGATCTAGGCCATTAAACAGAATGTTCATGGCTTTCTTGTCCTTGTGAACCTCTTCAATATCTTCAACAGTCCATTCTGCTTTTGGCTTGGGAATAGACTGTCCAACAGCAACTGTTGCAGTAGCAGCTGTGGCCACCTTGTGAGGGATGTGAGGACTATTTTCAATACAGTTGATGTAGCTTTCATCTTGAGAGAGAAGATGTAAATGCATCTTCACTTTCCAGTGATGATAGTTATCTCTTTCCAAGATTGGAATCTTTACACCAATATCCTTCTTACTCATGATGTTAGCAGAATAGATCTTTAAACTCTTTGTATGTTAAGAGCTCGCTCTGATACCAATTGTTATTCCCAGTGGACTAACAATGAGATTTACAGAAGGGGGGTTGAATTTAAATCTCAAAACTTTTTCAAGTTTTGAGTAGTTTCTAAGGCTAAGTGTTTTAGTGAGCAAATGAGTGTGAATGGCTTGAAGCTAATACAGACAGATATATATTCAAACACAAATATAAAGAACACAAAGAACTTAAAAACTTTTCTGGTGGATTTGTTGTTCCACCAGAGATGTGTTATTTCAGAAAATCTGTGATTCAAAGAATTAAATCACAGCTGCTTCCTAGTACAAACTAGATGATTTTATCTCTGGATTTTTCTAAACAGCTCTGGAAAATTCACATCTAATTACTAGCTGCTACTTGGTTTATATATCACCAAGTTTACAAGTGAAGACAAAACTGTAAAATACAATTAAAAAGGCTCTTCACATGTTTCTTCTTCATTTCTCTATCCAATGCAATTTAGGCTTAGCTGTTAATCTTTGAATACTTCCTTGTTTGCACCAGAATGGAAATGCTGCATTTTCTTGATTCCTCCTAGAGGCTTCCACATTCCAGTTTGTCTCTGTCAACCCATGTGCCTCTGTCAGCTTATGAATTGTCACTATCAACTGCTAATGAACTAAGCATCCGTTGAAGCTTTCATCCGTTGATGCCTTATCCGTTGAGGCTTTATCCGTTGAAGCTTTATCCGTTGATGCATTAGCAGTTGAAGCACTTATCCGTTGAAGCACTTATCCGTTGATGGATATTATCCGTTGAAGCTTTAGAGACATCCGTTGAAGCTTTGTTTCTTATCCGTTGAAGGTCTTCAATATCAGTTGATACTTCTTCACTTATACAAAATTACAAGGCATGAAATATTTACAATTAGCCCTCCTATTTGCATATCCACTAGTAGTCAACATGACTAATAATTTCCTACAACATCTAAGAATTACAACTTGAATCCAGAGAATGAAATGTGCTACAATACTAAACTTATTGCTAAGTAAAGCTACTCCTTCAACGGATAGCCAAGATGGTCTTATCCGTTGAGGCTACAAACACTAGATTTCTACTTAAGTGTTTTGTTTAACTTATCATCAAACTAATACACATATTCCTAACAACCCTTATTTACTAATGCAGTGAAATTGTTCTTCTCATAAATAAACCCAGTTTGAGACATAATCTTGACAACAGGCGCCATTGTTAGAGAATGAGAGCTTGAAGAGAAAGAGTAAGTGTTTTGAAAGAGAAAGAAATTTGAGCAGTTGATTTGAGAATGATAAAAGAAAAACAATTGAAATGAAATAAGCTTTTATACTATCTCAAAGAATAACTTCTAAAAATAATAAAGCAAAATAAAGTAACCAATGAAAATTGCCTAAAATAGCCGTTTAAAAATAAACTATAAAAATTTCACCCATTATTCGTCGTGTTATGCTTACAAACTGTAAGTATACTCGATGGATAATGTTCAGGGAATTAACGGCTGAGATTAAGACAATTTGACGGATGAGGATAGACTATTCTCCGTCGAGTCATAAAATATTCCAGAAAAAATAATTGATTTTTATTAGCAAATAGTATACCGACGGATGATCAAACTCGATGGATAAGGATCATCCGTCGAGATGTACATTTTGACTTGGCCAAAATTTCCTCCATCTTGTTTCTGAATACCCATTTGATGTCTATTGGATTCTTTCCTTTAGGCTTGGGTACCAGCTTCCATACATTATTCCTTTCAAATTGGTTTAGCTCCTCCTGTATAGCTAAAATCCAATCAGGATCCAACAAAGCTTATTCTACCTTCTTTGGTTCTTCCTTGGAAAGAAAGCTGCTGTATAGACATTCTTCTTGAGTTGCTCTCCTGGTTTAAACTCTAGAAGAAACATCACCAATTATGAGCTCAAATGGGTGATCTTTTGTCCATTTTCTTTGTTGAGGTAGATTAGCTCTAGATGAAGAGGCCTCATTGTTATCTTGATGTGTGATTGAGTTTTGATTGTTAGAAACTCCCCCTGAGTTTGTGAATCTTTGATTTGAGAAAGGGGAACTTTCTATAGGTGATCTATCCTGACTTCCTGCTCCTTTTGATAACCCGACGGATGGTGAATTTTGAGTACCAACGGATGAAGCTAGTTGTCTCCCGATGATGGATGAAGCATTATGCAACTCGACAGATGTTGAGTTTTGTACTTCATTGGTAGTAGATTTTTCTGCACTATCCTTTGATACTGTTTCTTGATCACTTTCATCATCACTGTCATCACTAACCATCTCCACATTGTCGAATTTGAGGCTCTCATGGTAATCTCCATCTTGAAGTCCTTCAATCTTTTTATCATCAAACACAACATGTATTAATTCCAGAACAATTTTGGTTCTTAGATTGTAGACTCTATATGCTTTACCAACAGCATATCCAACAAAAATTCCTTCATCTGCTTTAGCATCACACTTCACATTTTGATCAGTTTGATTTATCAGAATATAGCATTTACAGCCAAAGACATGAAGAAAATTTAGAGTTGGCTTCTTGTTCTTGAACAATTGATAGGGACTAGGGAGTCATGCATCTTGCTTGATTAACCAGGGAAATATTCTGAGTGTAGCATGCAGTATTTACAGCTTCAGCCCAGAAATATGTTGGCAGTTTAGATTCTTCAAGCATTGTCCTTGCAGCTTCAATAAGTGATATGTTCTTCCTTTCCGCTACTCCATTCTGTTGTGGAGTTCTTGTTGCTGAAAACTCATGCAGAATCCCATTTTCCTCACAGAATGCTCTCATGACTGAATTTTTGAACTCAGTTCCATTGTCACTCCTGATTCTTCTAACCTTGAAATCAGGATGATTATTGACTTGCCTTATGTGATTGATGATGATTTCACTAGCCTCATCTTTAGACTTTAGGAAATATGTCCAAGAGAACTTTGAGAAATCATCTACAATTACTAGGCAAAATCTTTTCCTTGAGATGGATAACACATTTACTGGTCCAAACAAATCCATGTGTAGAAGTTGCAAAGGTTCTTCAATTGTTGAATCAAGTTTCTTCCTGAATGATACTTTAATTTGCTTCCCTTTTTGAAAGGCATCACATAGTCCATCCTTAGAAAACTCCACTAGAGGAATGCCTCTAACCAGTTCTTTCTTTACTAGCTCATTCATGGTCTTGAAGTTTAAATGGGATAGCTTCTTGTGCCATAGCCAACTTTCATCCTGACTTGCTTTACTGAGAAGACAAGTAACAGATTCTGTATTAGATGAGTTGAAATCAGCTAGGTACACATTTCCTTTTCTCACACCAGTGAGAACCACTTTGTTGCTTCTTTTGTTAGTCAGAACACAGGCTTCTGAGTTGAAGGTTACTGAGTTGCCTTTATCACAAAGTTGGTTGATAATCAACAGGTTGTGTTTGAGACCATCCACTAAGGAAACTTCCTCAATGATAACATTGTCCTTTGAAATCAAGCCATATCCCACAGTATAACCCTTGATGTCATCTCCAAAAGTAATACTTGGGCCAGCTCTCTCCTTGAACTTTGTGAGCAGGGTAGAATCACCAGTCATGTGTCTTGAACAACCACTATCCAAGTACCAAAGATTCTTTCTGTTTCCCTGCACACATCAAAATCACATCAAGTTGATTTTGGTACCCAAGTTTCCTTGGGTCCTGCCTTGTTAGCTTTCTTCTTCTGTTTCTTAGGTCTTAACTCGTTTGACTTAGGAATTTCAGATTCTTCCTTAGTCATTTGGGTTGGGCCTTTGAAACCATTTAATGCAACAGAATTATCATGTATATTATGGCTACCAGGAAATGGCATGCTTGGTGTAAACATGTTATTCCAGTAGGGCATGCTAAATGGCATTTGAGGCATACTGTATGCAGCATAATATGGATTAGGTGCAAATGGCATATTAGCAAACTGTGCATTCATGTTCTGTGTAGGCATAGCATTAATAGGCATGGGAGGCATTGCATTCATGTTAGGAAATTGAGACTGAACAGACATGGGAGTAGGCATGGCAGATTTGTAATTAACAGACAAATGATTTACATTACCACGCTTGACACAGATTTTTCTAGGAGCATATTTATTAGGTGTGTTGTTATTGTGTTTGTTAATCCCTACTTTACCATTTCTATTATTTTTCTTTTTAACCTCTATTTTCACCTCAATCTTTTCAAGTCTGTCACTTAACTGTTTGACAGTCATATGACCAACATTAGCCTTTTTCCCTTTCTTAACCTGACTCGATTCTCCTGAAATAAAGTTCTTGGAAACAGATCCATACTTTTCATTCAGCTTAACAAGTTTGGCTTTACTGATAGGCTTGATTACAGCCGGCGGATGAGGATTTTCATCAGTCGACGGATAACCCTTTTTGTTATCCGACGAATGATCTTCATCATCCGTCGAGTCTACATCTGTTAGCACTCCATCCACCTAATTTGGTTCTAGTTTCTCTTTGTTCTTTTTCCAGGCTGCATCACAGAAGGACTCGATTCCTTGAACTTTGGTAATTTGAGCATGGACATCTCTAGATATTTTCCATGCCTTAATCACCTCTTGTTCACGCTCGAGCTGCTTCTTAAAAATTTCTTTTTTCTTCAAGGACTCAGTTAATTCCTCCTTGGCAATCTTACACTCAATTCTTAATTTTTCAAAATCAATGAACTGAGACTCTAGCACATTATTTCTCTCACTCAAAAACAAATTGTTTTATTTGATTTTAGCATTTTCTTTAGTAAGAGACTTAAGTGTAACACGCAAATGATACAACTCTGTAGACATGTCATTTATAGCATCATTACACTCAACTTTAGATAAATGTGCAAGGTTTGTAGTAATTACCTGATTACTTGAAGAACTTGTTTCTGTTTCATCAAACTTGGCCATTAGGGCTAGATTGACATAGCTGACATCTTCATCTTCATCCAGACCATCTGATGCCCAGTCGTTTTCTTGTGTAATGAAAGCCCTTTCCTTTTGTTTGAGCAGCTCAAAGTATTTTTGCTTATAATCCACAGGTTCAAATCTTTTCTTACTAAAATCTGACTTCTTACACTCACTAGCAAAGTGCCCTGCCAAGCCACATTTGAAACATTTGAATTTTGATTTATCCATCATGTTTCTATTTGGCTTGGTTGCTCCAAAGTTCTCTTTGAACTTGAGCTTGGCAAATCTTCTGGAAAGAAATGCTAAATGTTCATCAATGTCTTCCATGTCATCTTGGCTCAAAGAATCTTCACTTTCTACTACAAGCCCCTTGCCCTTGCTTTCACAGACCCTTGAAGTTGACTCAACAGCTTCCATCTTCATCTCCTTCTCTTTCTCTAACTCAGCAACTAGTGCAATGGACCCTCCTTTCTTCTTTCCTCTCTCAATCCTCTCATCTTGCTCTATTTCAAGCTCATAAGTTTTCAGGATGCCATACAGTCTCTCCAAAGTAAACTCCTTATAATCTTGTGAGTTTCTTAATGAGACTGTCATTGGCTTCCATTACTTTGGAAGAGATCTAAGGAATTTCAGATTGGAGTCTTTGTCTGTTAGACCCTTCCTTGCAACTTTAGAGCATTTAGCAGTTTTTGAAACCTACTAAAAATGTCAGTGAGAGACTCACTTTCTTCATTATGAAAATGCTCATATTGCTGAATCAGTAGCTGCATCTTGTTTTCTCTAACTTGCTCAGTGGCATCACAGATGATCTGTATTGTATCCCAAACATCCTTGGCAGTTTTACAGTTGATAATGTTGTCAAACATATCACCATCAACTCCATTAAACAGGATATTCATGGCCTTTTTATCCTTCCTGACCTGTTTAATATCAGGATCAGACCATTCATGCCTTGGATTGGGGACAGATGGGTCATTTCCAGTTGCAGCTCTCATTGGAACATGAGGGCCTCTTTCTATGTAGTCCACATAGGCCTCATCTTGAGAAAGCAAATGAAGATGCATCTTTACCTTCCAATGATGGTAATTATCTTTATCCAGAAAAGGAATCTTGACTCTTGTTACTTGAAATGAATCAAAACACAAGTAATTAAAAACAAGAGTCTTTAAAAACTTTATGGTGGATTTGAATGATTCCACCAGAGATATATAATATATATCGAGAGAACTCTGTGTGCAAAAAGCTCACAGCTGCTTACAAAATGATAACCACTAAGAACGAGAGAAATGCTAAGAATACAGCTCACAATGTTTCTCTCTTGGTTGCTTAGTTCCTTAGTTCCTATTATATTGCTACTTCTTGGTTTATATATCACCAAGATTACAAAGTAATAAGACAGGATAATAAAACAAAAACTATCAAGTCTAATACAATGCTACTTCATTAATCTATTCCAGCATCTTTGAATATCTTCATAATAGCATGGAAATGGCAATGCTTCTTTGTTCTCGAAAACCCAGTTGAATAGGCTATCACATTCCATTTGCATACACTCAACGCATGTGACTATGTTGTCACTGTCAACATATATTTGAATTCTTTATCCGTCGGGTTTATGATCATCCGTCAAGTTATTGATCATCCGTCGGGTTGTTGATCATCCGTCGGGTTGTTGATCATCCGTCGAATTCATTGTTATTTATCCGTCAGGTAGCAATCAGGCACTTGACTCCATTTCATTTATGCAGAATTACAAGACATCATCTATGTACAATTAATCAACCTATTCTGCATATCTAGTTAAAGTCAACATGACTTAAGTACTACTACAGATTCTAAACAATGTTTATGCAGAAATGTGCTACAGACTTATTGTTACATAAGCTACTCACTCGATGGATAATAAGTCATCATCCATCGGGACCAAAATGAATTATCCGTCGGGACTATAATCCTTATCCGTCGAGTGCTACATTTTCACTAAGTAAAATCTACCAAGGTGTTTTGTTCATGAAATCATCAAGTACACAACATATTCACAACAAAATTATCCCAACTCTATTGCCCATTTTAACATTCTTCCTGATGATTCCGGTTTACACAAAATTTGCCGTAATGGATAAACGGTATGAACCTCGATCTTGTGAGATTAAAAATATAGCCTTAGCTTCCTAGAGGCCAAGATCAAGGCATATAACAACTTTTAAATGTGTGTATACCTAATTTCAGCGTCTACCAAGATTCCAATATTTACTTGAATCATTGTCATCCACCGAGATAGATATTATATCTTCATCCGAACCCATTTTCTCTACAGGTAAAGGTATGCATGGATCCAAGTTGATATTAACTCCGTGAAGGTCTTCCGTCAAGGCTTCTTCCTGTGAATGCACACCCTCTTGAGAAGGGGTTTCTACTTCATCAGGGGTTTGCTCTAAGTTTTGCAACATCTTAACTTTTCCTTCAAATCTTTCCCCGTTGATTTCCTTCTGAACTATATCACCTTCCATAGGAATCTCATCTTTATAAGCATTGTAATAAAGGATATTGGTCGAGCTTCCGTTATCCATGAAGAATGTATAGACATTCTTCGTTATGATCTGAATTGATATAACAAAGGCATCATTGTGTGGGTGGTGTACCAATTTTTTGCATCTTCTTATCTGAAAGCGATGTCCATGGATTGTCCTTTAAATATCCTTGATGGCCTTGTTTCCAGACTGTGGGTGTGGGTAAGAGGTCTGTACTTTTCTTCCCTAGCATATCTATTAAGTCCTCAATTGCTGCTCTCCACACCGGGGTCTCCTCCAAATATTGCTCGGATGCTTCCATCTCTGACAAATTTACTTTATTCTGAAACTTCATTGTTGGACCTCTGCGGGGTACGACCGTCTTCTTCTTTTACTTCGTCAGAGCCATTCCTATGTCTTTTCAACTCTTTAATCACCCATTCGCCAAGATACCATTCTCTGACCAGATTCTTAATTTCATATTCCAGCTGGGGACATTCATGAGTATTATGTCCGGACGATTCATGGTACTCGATGTATTTCTTCTTATCTTTACTCTGCCACAAGGATAGAGCATCCGGTTTCCTGAAAAGACCTTTGTTCTTATTTACTTTGAAGATATGTTCAACACACACGACCAAATGAGTAAAATTACTTGGCTGATTCTCGTAGCTCAAGGGTGGACTTCATTCTCTTCAAATAGTAGCAGCATTCACCCAGTTTGGACTACGGCTATCTCTACGATATCTTGGGTTTGGAGATCTGTCTCTCTTCCTCGCTTTACTCTTTTATGATGTCTGAGAGGTAGGATGGAATCCGGCCAAAGATTGCTCCACGGCTTTAAAAGATTCCGCTTAGGCCAAGACTATTAAGAAGTCTGAGCCAACCCTTAACCCATCTATTAATAAACTTTTCAGAGCTTCGTCTGAGGCACCTCTCACACTACTAGACTCAACGTTAAACATTTTGAAGTAGGCTATTAAGCTCTCATTCTCCTGCTCTATGAAGTTGTCCAAGGTTGTGACAGATGGGGCATATCTCACAGCAGCTTGGAACTTCGCCAGAAATAAAGTTTCATTTGGTCCCAGGAGGTGATTACCCCAGGACCAAGCTTTTAAAACCATTGTTTAGCATTTTTTCTGAAAGTTGCGGCTAACAGTCTGTACCTGGCCAAGTCTGGAACTTGATACACATCCATCTCTATATTAAAGCGTCCCGGGAATTCTACCGGATCTGAATTTCCATGGAATCGCAAATTAGGGGTCGTGTTGCGATATCCTGCCATTAGTTAGGCTTCTCTTACTGCTGTGGAGAATGGCGAAAGGATCTTAGTTGTTGTTGTCACTCTTCCTCCCTCCAAGTGCCCAAGTAACCTTTTCAAATCATCCACATTGAAGGACCAAATTCCTGGGATAGTTTGCACATTAGGTGGAGGATTAGGCTGAGGTGGAGGCGAAGCCGCGCGGTTCCCGCCTGGGATTACTGGCTGCTGGTTGGCACCTTGGACATTTATTCATCCTTCCCTGGGAGATGCGGGTACCTCCCCATTGAGATCTTCTTTGGGGGTTTCTCGATCATGTGCCAACGTATCCCGTCGGCCAACATCCCTTGCCTGGTTGTTCCTTCCATATCGGTCTTAGAAATCCCTATAGGGATTTTAATTATGGCGGCGATTCCCATCCAAGTACTTTCCGCGACCTCCGCAACTTCGAGACTTCACGGATAAGGCATATCCCTGGCCAAGGATAACCCTCCGCTATCAGCTGTTTCTCTAATTCGTGGACGCAGGTATAGCCGTGGTTCACCCCAAATGTTGGACACATCCTTGTCCCCCGGATAAGGAGCCCCTACCAGATTGCAGGACAAGTGATCCCAAGTTTTTGGGTGCAAAGTGCAGGATACTCCGAAGTCTCCCAACGAGGACACCCATTAACTACAGAGACAGAGCTCCTAAAGCACACACCAAAGTTTACCCCACATCCCCAATTAGGACACTCATTGACTACAGGAGGAGGCCTTCCGTCCAGGCATACCCCTGGAGGTCTCTGACCACGGATACCGTCTTCCTGTGGTTGCATTACAGGAAGGAGTTCTTCAATAGAGTACCTGCAAAAAATATGTTAGTAATAATAATCTTCTTCCTCCTTAAAGCATCCAAAGTCCACGTCCAAGCAACATGTCAAAGTTGTATTCCGCGCCAAGTAGAATCTAAGGGCGCGCCCAAACATTTCTGTATATTGGCGCCACCTTGTGCTATCAGCCTTTGATATTTTTATAGGGCGCACCCTAACTTATTCAACGGTTAGGGCTTGCCTTAACTCTGTCCAGAAAATCCAATGTATGAATCCGTCAAAGTAATCATGTCCGTGAAATTCGTCCAAGGAATCTGTCAATCAAATTTTTGGGCTCGCCCTAACTCATCCAAAGGAAAGGGCTTGCCCTGACCCGTCTAAGGGTTTTGGCTCGCTAAGCTGTCCAATGTTTGGGCTCGCCCTAACTCGTCCAAGCTTTGGGATCGCCCTAACTGGTCCAAGGTTGGGGATCGCCCTAACTCGTCCAAGGTTGGGGCTCGCCCTAACTGTGTCCAGGATTTGGGCTCGCCCTAACTCGTCCAAGTTTTGGGCGCGCCCTAACTTTTCCAAAGTTTGGGCTTGCCCTAACTTTTCCCGCAAAAACCCATTTCCTTAGATGTTCGTCCTTGGTCGTTCGTCCTTGGTCGTCCATCCTTGATTGTCCGTGAAAATCTATTTTCTTGGCGTCCGCCCAAATCGAGTTCTATTGACCCGACTTTGACCCGGATAACTTTCGTACCAAATTTTGACTATTACAGTACATTCCCCTATTTATAAATATAGCTAACTTCTTGATGATGACTATAGTTGTTGAACCATCACAGACCTAGACCTGTAAATAATCTGTAAAAAAAATTCTATTCATTTATTATCATATTGAAGTAATATATTCTATTTATAATAATATAAATTTTTAATAACATACTATTTTTAAAATATAGCTAACCAATAGATATGATATCATCGAATTACAATGTTTTACAGGTTAAACAAATTTTATATATTGTTCTAGGATTCAATTTAGCCAATCAATTATAACCACCACCTTGGAGATGCTAACAGTGTTCAAAACATAATAATACCCAAAATATAAATATTGATTATCAACTTTTTATTAAATATTAAAATATAATAATGAATATTGGTGTGAATAAAATTAATTTTGAATAAGATAAAATTAGTGAAGAAAATAAAACTATTAAAAATTATTAATTTAAGAATATAAAAATGAGGAAGAAAGAGAATGAGAAATAGATTCGAGAGAAATGAGAAATGGGTGAGAGAGAGAATTAGTGGAGGTAATAAATGAAAGAAAGAGGTTGAAAGTAAATTAAATGATGAGAGGATTGTTAGTGGAAGATGATTTCAACAAAATTGATGAGAGTTTGACATATAAATTTGATGATGTAACCTTTTAAAAAAAAAGCTTGACACATAAAATAGGATTACGGAAACTGCATGTTATTTTAATACAATGTAGATTGTGCCATGCCTTTTAAGGAGGGGTGTATTTTAAGTTTTTAACTCGATTTTTGAATCAAGTCCAATTCTTAAAATTGAAAATCATAATCATCGATTTGGATTCGATTTCAATTTCGATTTAAAAATTTGGATTCAACTATAAACGGCTCGATTTAGATTATAAAATTGAATAAAATAAAAATAAGAAAAACGCTCCAACGCTGGTTAAGCATACTTGATTCTAAAAACAATTAACCACCATTCCAAGTTTACACCAAGGGCACTACAAAAGTTCTATCACATGCTTTGTTGAAAGATAAGAAACAAAAAGCGATAAAATTTTCTTATAGCAGGACATTAAAATTTTTTAGCAAGTGCAGTACCCCGTACTTACATTCAGCACACCAAAAAATATTTAAAGCAAAGAGAAAAATAAACAAGGATGATAGGTAGTCACCTGCCTGCCAAATTCCTCTATGGATTATTTACTATTACTTCTATGTCCCTTCAATTTATTTACACTTTATCTTTTAGAGCATATGCACATGTTAAGGATAACAATTTATCAATTTATTAATTCAATTAATGTACTATTCACGCTAAAACAACTTTTTTTCTTAATTTTCATGCACCCCAAAACTCCATCAATTCATCAATTACTATTTATCAAATAAATTATATATATTCAATATAATACGAGAAATATGGATAATTTAAAAATACTATTAAAAGTCGAGGGTTCGTTACCGCCAACAACATTAATTATAATAACTAAAAGTATATTAATTAATAAAAATTTGATTTCGAATCATTTCGATTAAATATTAATATATAATATTTATATTATCAATTTCAAGATTTAAAAAAATAAAATTTAAATAATATTAAATTAATAAATATATAAAAGAACCGTATTTTGCGGAAGATAAGAGGTGATAATTCATAAAAGTCATGAAAATTTGATACATTTGTGTGTGTTCTATCGGTTGATGGCCATTAACAACTCCATCAAAAATTAAAGATTTGGTGGATGAATTGACGGAGCATCAATTTTTGATGGAGTAAAAATGGAACCGGTGCATGCTACTTTTGCAAATTAGGATTGATAATGCTGATAAATCAATGTTTTATTCCCTCCCTTAGAATGTCCCTTACAATTGTTTATATTTTAAAAAAATTCAAAAATAGTAAAATTTTAAAATTTTAAAAAGTAACCACATCCACTATTTTTTCCACTATACTTACTTTATACAAAAATATTGATCGATCCCACTATTTTAATTATTTTTTAACTTTCATTCACTATTTTACCATTTTTTTTAACCTCCGTATTCAACCCAAATATAAACAAATGAGAGGGACGGAGAGCAACGACACTAGTAAACAGCAGCCAGCAGGTATCATATCAATACAAAGTTGTTGTAAAGGCATGTTGTTACTGCCTGAGCATGATTATCTAGCCCAAATGAATTAATATTGGTCCAACTTATAAAATATTAGATATTTAAACTTGTTTAAAATTATCTAAATTTTATAAATAAATATGTGTATATAATATATATTTAAATACTCGGTTCAGTTCAACAAATTTTGATTTGGCTTTTATTAATACCCGGAATCTGAACACTAAATCGATTCAGTTTTTAATTTTGGATTTCTCTTTCCGTTTAATTTTTTTCAGCTCAAATTTTCTAATTTATATCAATTTTGATTCAATTCAGTTTTGTTTGATTTTTTTACTCGGCCTAACTTTCCAGGGTACAGGCAAACACTTAGGCTTGCTTCCGAGTTTTTTAATGGGAAGGAAGGGAGTGTTTATGAGGTAAAGTACTTTCATCCCATTTTTGGAGTGACAGTTTTGGAGTAAAGGATTGTTAAATTTACATTTATTAACACTTGCTTTTACCCCTTTTAAAAACTCGGAAGTACGATTACGAAAAAATTAATGCACGCGTGTATGGTGTATCCTAGCCCTAGGATTCCATTCCAAGCGTGAAGGTTGTTGAAAATTCTGGTGACCAAGGAAATAAGTCATGAGTTAAACAGTTGCTCATTCAACTAGTCCAACTGAGACCCCACATATAAAAGCTGCTTCCACGTTATTCGCGCTGGCCCACAAAGGGCAAGGACCCACATACAGCTAAATTTGCCTCCCCAGCCCCTTTTTTGGCGGCCCGTGTTTTGCGGTAACATGATCATTTTTATATCCAGGTACAAGAATATTGTCGCCTGTGAACGAGGGGATTACGTCAAAACGTACATAATGTTGTCATTTCACTGTTGCTAATGGGTCTGCTGCGCTGCTTTCGACCTATTTTATTTCCATTCGCATACCACACTGCTGCCTAATTTTTAATTTTTTAAATATCATTAAAAAGTGATTTTGCTTATTAACACCGGCTTATTTATTTGTTAAATTGTTTTTAGGGATTTAATAAATGAAATAATTATAATCCCAATAATTTTATTATATCACTAAAAGATAATATATGATATGGATAGAAAAATACATCCTAAAGACACATTAAATATTGCATTAATTATACTTGAGCTTCTTATCTAAAAGTCCAGTACAAGCCTGCCTGGTCCCAACTCATAGCAGACTCAAGATGACCCATGTAGGCAAGGCCCACTAGCTGAGGTCGTCAAGGTCCACGAACACAAGTTTTTCACGGACTAGGCCCAATACGGCTGGAAGAGCAGAGACGTGTGTTCTAAACGGATTCAAAGTCCTACACAGAAGTTTCCGGAGCTCCTTCCTCAATAGGACTCCTAATCACCATCTAAGTTGGAGACTTGTCCACCAAGTCTTACAACAGAAGTCTAACCCTAGACTCACTTCTATATAAAGGGCTCTACCCCTCAACCTAGAACTACGTTTTTGGCTTGATTCTCTACAACACAGAGATACATAGACATATTGCAAGGATCGATAGTCCCGAACGCAAGAGCAACCATTAAAGCTCGAAGCTCACCAATCCTAGCATTAAATACTAACACACTCAGGTTTTTGTTCCACAATATTTGGCGCCGTCTGTGGGAAGACTACAACAACCATGGTAAACACACGGAGCAGAAGCAATAGTGGGACAGACACTCCCGTTCCACCGCGAACAATCGCATCAGCGGTGGAAGTACCACCACACTCAACATATGCCTCCAATCAAGGAGGAACCCTGATAGGGGCAACTAAGGCTCAACCACAAGGGACGAATCCCCAGGCTCCTCAAGGGACGAATCCCCAACTTCAGCAGTTACATGCCCCTGTGAACTCTCAACCCCTTGTGTATGAGTACTCGACAATTGTGACTACTAACCCCCCTTACGGGATGACTCTATACCCCGAAGTTGGAGGGAGTGGACACTCTAATAGGAGTGAAGCACAAGGGCGGACGCCCCAATACATACGTGTCTTGGCTCCTATTCCGGAGGATCAAGAATTCTCTGGACCTTATACTGAAAGAGACTCCGAGTCATCGGATGATGATATCACTCCAAGAAGGAGACATGCTAGCAAATAGCCGATGACTGATACTGAACAACGCTCTAGGAGCACTCAAGGGATGAATCCCCAAGATGTTCAAGAGAGGATCAGAGCTCATGAAGCTGAGATCCAAAGGCTGAAGCGTGACATGGAGACACAACTGACTTCAAGACCCCCACTTGCTCCAAGACGGAGAGGTCCTCCCCTAATCATATACCTAGATGGTCCGATACCAAGAAGGGAAGTAGCCCCAAGGGCTGATCCAGGTGATCTTATGCCCCTAGGAGATCCTGATGATCCAAACCCACCATTCACTGATGAGATAATGAATGCTCACATCTCAAGGAAGTTCAAGATGCCCACCATCAAAGCATGCAATGGTCTGGAGACCCTGCTAATCATGTTAGGACGTTCTCTAACGCCCTGTTGCTACAGCCCGTGAATGACGCTATTAAGTGTCGGGCCTTCCCTCAAACCCTATCGGGTATGGCTCAAAGGTGGTACAGTCGCCTGCCCCCAAACTCTATTGGATCCTTTAAGGACTTGAGTCAAGCTTTTATCAAGCAATTCATATGTGGCAGAGTGCACGAGAAGAGTTCATCTTCTCTCATGGGCATAATCCAAGGAGCAAAAGAGTCCCTGAGAGAATATCTGAATCAATTTACGAAGGAGGCTTTGAAGGTCCCTGCTCTTGATGATAAGGTAGCTATGATAGCCCAACAACAAGGGACTAAAGACGAGTTTTTTAAGATGTCCCTGGCTAAGCGCCCTCCCGAAAGTATGTTGCAGGTCCAGGATAGAGTCGGAAAGTATATCAAGGTGGAGGAGAGTATGAAGAAGACATCTGTGAATAATGAACCTACTGGAAACAAGAAGAGGACGATGGATCAGGAGTACGATGCTAAGGACAAGTATCCACGAATTGGAAAAAGCTCTAACTCCTCCTCTTCTGAGAAGCATCAGCAACTAAGGTTTGCTGAGTATGCGAGGTTTAACGCTCCAAGGAGCCAAATCCTTATGGAAATTGAGAAGGATAAAGAGTTTAAATAGAAGGGGGGACCCCAAGAAAAGAGACAAGAGTCGGTACTGCAGGTTTCACAAAGATGTCGGTCATGATACTGACAATTGTAGGAAACTCAAGGATGAGATTGAGTATCTGATCCGAAGGGGAAAGTTTGGACGTTTCACCAAGGGTGAAGAGGCCGGAGGCCAAAAGAGAGAATGATCGAAGAGATGACGATCGGAGGGGTAACGACAGAGATTGCAACCCACAACCCCGAGGGCCGGTAATCAATATGATCTCAAGAGGACCTACACCAGCTTGTACTACAAGGAACTCCTGAAAAGCTTATGCAATAGAAGTAATGAGCATAGTTGGAGAGCCATCTAAGCGTTCTAAGTCAGAGATGACGCTTGAATTTGGTGACCCAGACCTTGAAGGTTTGAAATTTCCTCAGGATGATCCTCTGGTTATCACTCCGATAATTGGAAATTGTCCTGTTATAAGGGTCCTAGTGGACAATGGAGCTTCCGTGGACATTCTGTTCCATGACATATTCATAAGGATGGGCTACAATGATTCTAAACTAACTCCATCCGACGCACCCATCTACGGTTTAACCATGTGGAATGCAAAGTCGAAGGAGCAATACAACTTCCCGTAACTATCGGGGAGGAGCCTAGGAAGGCCACACAGATATTGAATTTTCAGGTTATTAAGGAAGCCTCTACTTACAATTCTATCATGGGTAGAACATGGATTATTAGTCCCAAAGTATCGTAGAAGGGAGGGGGGTTGAATACGATAATTACAATCTTTTTTGATTCATTTCAAGTTCTTCGTTAAAAGTACGGAATCAAAAACAACACATAACAATTCGAGGAATATATTGTTTTATTAATATAAACCTTGAGGTTGCTACAATCTAATCAATGTATTAATTAGCTACAATAAATTCAGCAGCATAATAATATGTTTACAAGGATAATAAATGTGAAGCTTTAATGGAGCTCTCGTAAACAGAAATATGTTGCTGGACAAGATAACTAACTGAATGAACATTCATTCAATTTAATTTGTAGTCTTCCAAAATTCAATGGACAGGTGGCCAATTCTTGTCCACACAATTCATTAATTTTTCTGCATGCAATTTTGTAAATAACTCATCTATGGCGACAGCTCTGTGGCGACAAGCTTTCCCCTGTGCCTCCTCTGTGGCGACAGCTCTGTGGCGACAGAGTTGTCTGGTGTTCATCTGTGGTGACAATCTCTGTGGCGACAAGCTCTATGGCGATAGTTGCCTTGAGCATCTGTTAACACCTCTGTGGTGACAAGCTCTATGGCGACATGTGCCTTGAGCATTTGTACTAACACCTCTGTGGCGACAAGAACTTCTGTGGTGACTAGTGTAGAGAGAGTTGTCATGAATTAGAGTATTTTGGCTTTATGTCAAATCATTCTTCAATGTATCAATCATTTTTCTTATGTTAATTGAATTAAAATACTTTATTGAATGCTGATGTTTGGTGCACTGGTCTGGTTCACAAACAGCTAGCATTGTGAGGATCCTAATTCAATTTATCTTGTGTTTCTGAGTTGATACATACTGATGTTTATTTATTGCTTCTTTCACGGAACCCTTGATCTGTAACACTTGAAATCAATACATGCAATTGATGTCTAAAGTCCCTTGATGTCTTATTCTTCATGGCTGATTAAACATGACAATGAACTTCTTCCCATGATCTGTTGGAGGACTTAATGACTCAATCACATCATTTGGTTCTTTGTGTTTATCCTGTCTTTATCTAAAGGGTTCCTGTGCTTCACAGTTTAATATTGTTTATCTGTTTCTGTTTTCATGTTGAGTTATAAATCCTCAATTACATGTTACATTACATTATAATTTACAATCTCTCCCTATTTGATTGTTAGAGTTCGACAAGTAAATCCCTAAGGATAACTCAACTGATAATAAGAAAAAGTACGAACTATAAAATATATAAAGATATTAAGTACATTCTGGACTACATATCCATTTCCAGATTTCTTAAGATACAAATTACAAAGAAATGTTCCTCTAGCCTGAACATATACTCTATGTCTTCTTTGTCTTTGTCTTCTTCTGCTTCCTGCTTCCTTCTTCTTCTTGGGGCTGATCGGATTTTCTCTTAAAGACTTTCTTCTTAGGACCTCAAGGTTTTGGAGGAGACTCTTTTAGCTCATTCAATCTAGCTTGTACACAATCACGAGCTTCTATCTCAAGTGCATTGACTGGAGGTGGATTATTCAGTTCATGAAGCATTATCTCAAGATATTTGACTTTAGAGCATTTAGGAACAAGATCAAACAATAGTGAGGATTTTTAGGACATGACGAAGACTGTTATCCTTTTTGGATGTCCTCTTACTCTTCTAGTGTCATTGATTGACTCTTCTTCCATTACTTCATCAAGTATCTTAATGATAGAGATCAAAGCAACCTTGTTTTTTACATGTGGATAGTTTGACATCCATCAAGGCTTGCTGTATTGAGCCTGATTCACTTATCCTGAAGTCTTTGATTCTGATCTTGAATTTGTTGATTCTAAAGACTAGCTCTCCTTCACTGTCAGTGCTGATTATGGGTTCAGTATCTTTCAGAAGATTAATTTCTACTTCTCCATTGATGAACACCATCTCATGATATTCTCTTGTGATTGCCTTCATATCCTTCTCCGTGTCTCTGATCATCTTGTTATTGAACCTATAAGCATATAGAACTTCAGCAGCTTTGACATCTGCTTCTGATCTTTTAACACCTGGAGCTTCCAGTTTAGCTTTTTTTCTCCTTAGTTGACTTTCAAGAAAGGTAAGTTGTAAATAACGAATGATTCTTATGTGTTGGCCAGACATGATGATGTTTTGCATTCTACCACCTGTAAATAGTTTGATCACGAATGGATACATAAATGCTTGAGGAGATACATCCATCATCATTCTCCAAAGTCTGTCTCTGAAATATTCATTTTCATTCGATTTCAACCATGGGATTTTTGAGGCTAAGACGAATAGTACAACAATGTTCAACTTCTTCATTACACTGGTAGACACTTTCATCTGTAGACCATCTCTATGATTGGTAGTGATCTTCCATCCATTCTTCAGAATGTTCACAGTAGTTCTAGTAATTATTTTGCTGAACTGATCATAGAACTCATGGATGTTTATATATGTCTCTCTGTAGTGATCCACAGTTCTCAATATATTAGAGTTTCCAGGGTCTGAATAGTGATATGTTTCTGGTTTATACATTTTCTTCTTTATTTCTTCCCATTTGCTCCCTTTCCCGTTAGCTCGAAGATATGCTTCTCTCTCTTCTCTGTTCCTTCTTCTTTGAATAGCTCTTTGAATTCTTGCTCTTGATGTTTCTATTTCTTCTTGAATCTCTAAATAAGAGCGATTGATTTTCTCTGAGATTTTATAGGATAGACAGTCGTCTGAGAAAGCATCTTTGTCTTCAAATTCTTCATCCTCGGAGATGATCCTTCTTTCTTCCGTAGCCACTTTTTCGAATCTTGGCTCACACCCAATCGGAACATCACTTTCATCTATTTCACCTTCTTCTAGTTCCTCTTCAGAAAATAAGGGTCTTGGAGCATATATCTGAGACAACAGATTTCTCTGAGTTGTAATGATTTGGCTCAAATGTCCTGACTGCTCCCCCTGAGATGTTGCACTTTCCTTAGAGAATCTTTCCTTGAGGAGAACCCTTTCATCAATTCTCTCTTCTAGCTCTTCCTTCATCTTATCTTCAAATTCATCATGCATACCAGTGGTTTGAAAGGCATCTTAAAGTAGATTAATAGCAGTGTCTACTTTTTCTTGTTCTACTACCCTTTTCTCCCCCTCAGTTGGGTTATCCTTCAGAGCTGGTGTTGATTGAGCATGTAAGGTCGAGACAGGGATCTCAAGAGAAGCAGGCAGTTGCTTGCTGACTGAGGTCATTGGCCCAGTACTGGCAAGAGCTGCTTCAAAGGAGACCGGGATCGGCGCTTGCTTGCTAACTGAGATCTTTGGCTCAATGTTGGAAGTTGCTTTTCCTTTTCCTGTATGAGAGAGAGATCGCTCAACGAATTTCCGTAAACTGGCGAATGCTGCTTGCTGATGTTCAAGTTGATCGGAAAGACTGGCGATCTGATGATCTCTAAGAGATAGTTATGTCTGAAAGTGTTGATCTTTAAGAGCCAACTATTCCTTGAGATAGCTGTCTTTGAAAGCTAGCTGCTCTTTAAGATAATCTTTAGTGACATAGTTTGATAGATCTATAGGTGTAGTTTGGATGGTAGGTGTCTCACAGGCTTCTCGCAGTGTATCGCTCAGCACTCTATCACTCGATTTAGGGTCATGTGTGTCACTCGTTCTCACAAGTTCACTCCGCTCAAAGCTCCGAGTTCCAAGTGTACCTGCAGAAGACACTGGAGCCATCCTTAAGTAGGTCAGAAATGGTGCAATGGGAGTCCGCAATTCCCGATCCTTGTTTGAGACAAGTTGCCTGTCATCAGGAGATGACTCATCCAGAGTTAGAATCTCTGGGGGGAGCACTGGGGCCTTCATATTTGGCATCTGATCCCTAGCTTCCCCTTGTATCTGTGAAGATACATTCCCCTCAGGCTCACCAGTTAAATCTGGTTCATCGCCAATGGGTTGCCGATCCGCGCCTACGTCGGATCCACTATCCGCAGATGCATCCAGGTTTATTAGTCCTGGGGAGGTAAATGATGTGCTAGGTTTGGCAGCAATTACAACACTCTCTCCTAACATCTGTGAAGGAAGTTGATCCATTGAAGGACCTTGAACATGATATTCTAACCATAAAATGGTTGAATTCCCTGTTTCCGTCAATGCTTCCTCACCAAATAGTACTCTTCTAATCGACTCATTTAATGCTTCAAGACCTTAGATATTGGATAAGGTGTTTGACTCGTTCCAGGATGTCGTGGCTGACGGGCGAATTTCAATAGATCTACCTTGTTGAGAAGATAGATCTAGTAACTGTGTAGTTGCCTTTTTAGCCAGAGAGTCCTTTTGAGAAGATACCTAGAGGTTTACAGTTATCTCAGGATGTTCACTACTTTGTTTTATAGGAGACAGAGCTGCGGGTTCTCTCAAAGTACCTTCCTTATTTGCTGCATCTAGTGCAGTTACTCCCTCTATTTGCATGGGGTCCTTATACTCCAAGGTTTGAGCTAGGAGAGTTGACGGTGTTTGGTTGGGCTCTAGAGGGTGGTTATGAATTTGTGGCATGCCAAATTCAATCCCTCTCCTATCTACTTATTCAATAAGTATCTGTGTGTGCTGAGAATCAAGGTGTAATTGATCTATGCTAATGAAATCAGAGCATGCTTCAAAAGTATTACTCATAGCAGAAGTACTCATACCTGAGAAAACTGGTATGTAGACAGTTGTATTAGAATGAGTAGACTCAGCAGCTTGATGGGGGTGGACTAGCAGCTTCAGGTTGAGGTTGTGAAGAATCTTCAGGTTCAGCTTCTTGTTCTTGTTCAACTTCAACCTCTGCTTGATCACCATGCTCAGGATCAGGTTGATCTGCTTCTGCATTCACATTTTCTTCAGGTTCATGATCAATATTTTCCTGTGGGTTATTTTCAGCTTGAGGTTCATCTTCAGCTTCAGGTGCATCTTCAGCTTCTTCTTCTTCTTCTTCTTCATATTGAGCATTGATAGTGGCAAATACATCTATAATGTGGTCTGTTAGGAAAGCTACCTCTGTATTTGGATAGTTCCCTTTCTTGTGCAACTTAGTCACTAACAGTTGAGACAAGTCAGGAGGATCTTCCAAGATGTCACTGTGAGTCGATGTCTTTTGTGCTTCTGACAGTTTTCCATTAAGCACAATCTGAAGGAACCTTGCGTATAAGATAAAGTTCTGATGTTGTGATTCGTTCTCCAAAATATGCTTCATGAATAACCGCCCAAAGTTGATGCGAAGATTATTTGCGATAGCAACCCCAACAACTTGATTAAAGATAGTCAGTCCGTAGAATCCAGCAGTCTTGGGAGCCAAGCAGTGAGACAATATATTGAAGAATAGATTCCATTCCTTTGGAAGATGACTTTTGTTGAAGTGTCTTGGTAAGTCATCATTCTCTGTCATTGTGCTCCTTATTGCTCTGAAAAAGCTGAGTAATTCCCAATCTTCGGGAGTGTCATCAAAATTTTCACGAGGTAGCTGAAGATGTTCATTGAAGTCATCCTCTGTAATTCTGATTGTATCATAACCAATGTCAAAGAAAAAAGCTAATTTTTCATCTTCAGAAGAATCTGTAGCTGTTGTATGTACATTCCTGAGAAGCTCAATATGCAATTTTACATTCGTAGTTAATGCGAAGCGCACAATAGAGTGTTCGTTTAGAAAACGGATCCAAGTCTCAAAGTATACCATTTTCACTGGATCACGTTCAATAATAGAAAAAAATTGGTTTTTGTAATCTGAATATTATTAGCCATTTAATTAAAATGAGAATAAAATTTAGATTTTAAAACAAATTTAATTGTGCCCTTCGAATTATGAGATAAAATATATCATAATGAACTTCTAAAACACACTCAATTAATTAACCAAACACAACCTTAAGGAAGAAATTAGGTTAAAATTAAACCACTTAACAATTAGCCAAACAAAGCCTTAAACAATTAATAACCAAGTAGTCCGATCTTCAAAAATACTCGGTGAAAATGATTGATTTTGGTATCAAAATACTCCTTATGATCTGGGCTTTTAAAAATTATTAAAGTTATGAAATTTGGCAGCACTTTATTAGGGTTTTGATCGGAAAAAAATCCTTTCTCCTCCTGCGATTTGTTATGCTGTGTATATAATGAAGAAGAATATGATTTGTGTGTATATACTTGCAGCAAAATAATTTTAAATCACAAGGGTTATGTGGCGACATCTCTCTGTGGCGACCACTCTCTGTGGCGACATAGAGGGATTTGACGTAGAGAAATTTATAGTCTTTCTCTCTGTGGCGACACAGTCTGTGGCGACACACAGGGATTTGACTTAGAGAAATTTCTAAGTCTTTCTCTCTGTGGCGACACAGAGGGATTTTAATATTAGAGAAATTTCTAAGTCTTTCTCTCTGTGGCAACACAGTCTGTGGTGACACAGAGGGATTTTAACTTAGAGAAATTTCTAAGTCATACTCCTGTGTTGCGACCCAACACTCCCTTTGCTGCTGTGATTTATTATAAACACCTTTTTAAAAAAAATACATTGAAAAGGATGTTTAAAACAAATAATAATTCACAATTATATTTCACTACTTTTACTGATATTATCATTTTATTGATAACACTATAATTTTTTGTGAAAAGTAATTATGCTGCAATATATTTAATATTAATTTCAATGAACCCCTTTAAATATTAATTACTTAAAGTCCACTGAAATTAAATTAAATAGTTTTATCAATATGAATGTGCTCAACCATATATATATAAATTGTATGTAAGCACATTAATGATTGAATTACGAGAAATAATTAATGGCATGTAAATTCAGATGTCCTTAAGATATTGAAATTAAACAACAAGTGAATTTAACCAGGATAAATTGCAGTTATTGACTTCTAAAATTAACTAGAAATATTTAACATCCCATGTTCACTAACCAACTTAGAGAAAGTGTTTTCATCAAGTGGTTTGGTGAAGATGTCTGCAATTTGATCCTCTGTGGGTACAAAGTGTAACTCCACAGTGCCATTTGTGACATGCTCTCTGATAAAGTGATACCTGATATCAATGTGCTTTGTTCTCGAGTGCTGAAATGGATTGTTTGAGATTGCAATTGCACTTGTATTGTCACAGAATATTGGGATCTTTGATACCAACAGACCATAATCCCGGAGTTGGTTCCTCATCCACAAGATTTGAGCAAAACAACTTCCAGCAGCTATGTATTCAGCTTCAGCAGTTGATGTGGATACTGAGTGATGCTTCTTGCTATGCCAGGATACCAATCTTCTTCCAAGAAACTGACAGCTTCCTGATGTAATTTTTCGGTCAATCTTACAACCTGCAAAATCTGAATCTGTATAGCCAACTAGGTCAAAACCTTTACCTTTAGGGTACCAAATTCCAAGATTTGGAGTTCCCTTAAGGTACCTAAATATTCTTTTAACTGCTATTAGATGAGATTCTTTTAGTTCAGCTTGAAATCTAGCACATAAGCATGTTGCAAACATGATATCTGGTCTACTTGCTGTGAGATAAAGTAATGAGCCTATCATACCTCTATAGCTTGTGGTGTCAACTTTCTTACCAGTTTTGTCTTGATCAAGCTTGAAGGCTGTTGGCATGTGAGTCTTTGCTGGAGTTGAATCTTCCAGATTATACTTCTTGAGAAGTTCTCTGATATACTTGGATTGAAAAATGAATATTCCATCTTTCCTTTGACTCACTTGTAAACCAATAAAGTAGTTCAACTCTCCCATCAGACTCATCTCGTACTTACTCTGCATTAGCTTAGAGAATCTCTTGCAAATATCATCATTAGTAGAACCAAAATAATATATTCAACATATACTTTAACTGATATCATATCTGATTTATGTATTTTATGAAACAGAGTTTTATCAATGACACCTCTAGTAAAACCATTTTCAAGTAAAAACTCAAAGAGAGTGTCATACCATGTCCTTGGAGCTTGCTTAAGACCGTAGAGAGCTTTGAATAGAAAGTATACAAAATCAGCCAGATTTGGATCTTCAAAACCTGGTGGTTGTTCCACATACACTTCTTCTTCTAGCTCCCCATTCAGGAATGCACTCTTCACGTCCATTTGATAAACTTTGAATTCTGAATGTGTTGCGAATGCCAGAAATATCCTGATTGCCTCAAGTCTAGCTACTGGTGCATAGGTTTCATCATAATCTATACCCTCTTCTTGATAGTAACCTTTAGCTACCAGTCTGGCTTTGTTTCTTGTTAAAATGCCATCTGCATCTAGCTTGTTTCTGAATACCCATTTAGTGCATATCACTGACTTGTTCTTTGGTCGGGGTACCAGCTTCCATACCTTCTGCCTCTCAAACTGATTGAGTTCTTCTTGCATAGCAATAACCCAATCTGGATCTTCCAGTGCCTCATCCACTTTCTTAGGTTCCATTTCTGAAAGAAACCCTGAAAAGTGACATTCATTCTGAGTGGCATGTCTAGTTCTTACTCCTGTGTCAGGATCACCAATGATCAATTCAAAGGGATGGTCTCTGTTCCAAACTCTTTGACGAGGTAAATATGATCTTGATGTTTCCCCTTGTTCAGTATGACGTTGAGTGTGAACTGTAGATCCTCTTCCTGCTCCCCTGAGTTGCTGTCACTATGACTGGATGATTCTGATTTGTTTGTAGTGGTTCTTGACGGGCTTCCTGAATGATTATCATGATCATTGTTTCCACCATTATCACCACTTGATCCTGAATCAGCATTTCCATGTACTACAGGCACAGTTCTAGCAATCTCAGGTTCTATTATATCCAAAGGATCATCTGATAGATTTTCAAATTCCAGATATTCCCTTTTCTCTCTGCAGGCTTGCCAATTTGGTGTCGTCTAATGTTACATTAAGGCTTTCAATCACCTTCTGATAATCAATCATATAAACCCTTTAAGCTTTAGATTCCAGAGAATAGCCAAGAAATATGTCTTCTTCTGCTTTAGCATCAAACTTTCCTAGATGTTCATTTCCTTCCTTCAGCACAAAGCATTTAGCACCAAACACATGAAAGTATTTTAGTGTAGGTTTCTTGTCAGCCATTATCTCATAAGGAGTCTTGTCATGATCTATATTAATCAGGGTACAATTTTGAGTGTAACACGTTGTGTTGACAGCTTCAGCCAAGAAGTAGGTAGGAAGTCTTGATTCACTTAGCATAGTCCTTACTGCTTTAACCAAGGTACGATTCTTCCTTTCTACTACCCCATTTTGTTATGGAGTCCTTGGAACTGAATATTGTCTCGAAATACCTTTCTCCGTACAAAATTTATTTAGAAATGCATTCTTGAATTCTGTCCCATTATCTGAACTGATCTTTCTAACAGGTAGTTTTGCTTCCATCTCAATCTTCTTTATATGATCCACTATCAGCTGAGGTGCTTCATCCTTGGATTGTAAAAAAAACACCCATGTGTACTTGGAGAAATCATCGACCATCACTAAAGCATATCTTTTCCTTGATAGTGACAATACGTTCACTGGACCAAATAAATCCATGTGAATCAACTGAAGAGGTTCAGATATACTTGTCATTTCCTTGCTTCTGTGTGATGCTTTCTTTGATTTCCCTTTTTCATATGCTTCACAGAGTCCTTCTTGACATAATTCCATCTGTGGTAGCCCTCTCACTAGTTCTCTCTTGATCAGAGAGTTCATTGTCTTGAAGTTTAAGTGCGAGAGCTTCTTGTGCCATAACCAACTTAGTTCAGATGAAGCTTTGTTGTAGAAACATCTTCTTACACCATCACATGTAGACTTCAAGTCAGCTACGTACATATTACCTTTCCTTACTCCCTGGAAAGCAAGCTTCTCATCTTTCCTGTGAGAGATCAAACATCTTTCTGTTCTAAAATCAACATTGTATCCCCTGTCATAAAACTGACTTATTCTCAGAAGATTATGTTTTAATCCTTCCACAAGAGAGATGTTTTCAATGATGACATTGCCAATTTTCAAATTGCCATATCCCTTAGTAAATCTTTTGATGTCATCTTCAAAGGTAACTATAGGGCTAGCTTTCTCAACCACACCTGTGAGCAGGGACTTTTCTCCTGTCATGTGCCTAGAACACCCACCATCCAGAATCCACATGATCTTTTCTTTTCTTACCTTACCCTGCAAACACAGATTGATTAAGAAGACTTTGGTACCCAAGCTTTCTTGGTACCTGAAGGTTTAGGAGTAGAAACGGAATCAATAATTGAAACCTTAACAGGCTTAGCTTTCACTTTGACTGTCTCATTCTCAGTGTTAGTCTCAACAGAGTTGTCAGACTTAGAAATAGGAGTAACAGTCTCGTCTTGTGTGTGCTTATTACTCATGCTTGTCTTAGTGTTGATGCAAGTGCTAGCAGTTGCATGAAAAGCTTTAAAATATTCAGACATGGTAACAAATTCACATAGCATACATCCAACTATACCACAAGGTTCATGAAAACTAGGCATATTAGGCATGGCAGGCATACTAGAAGTTGCAATAGATTCTACTTTACCTTTAGTGCATGCATGTGTAAGATGTTCAGCAGAATTGCAATTATTACAAAACTTCCTAGATGCAGATGAGGAAGATACAAAATCAGATTTCTTATAAACACCTACCTTGCCATTCCTGTTCTTCTTAGTCTTAACCTTAGTACTCTCACCAGTCTTAGGGTTGACTAATGATTCTGGTTTCTTAAGTGTTTCAGGTTTCTTTCTATCCACCTTAGTACCTAGGTCAGCTATGGATTTTGCTTTCGTAGCTGGAGCCTTAGGAGTCTTAGGGGATTCCTCTTCCTCTCTCTATCTTCAGCAATCAATTCCTCATTGATTAGCAAACTTACTTCATCCAAAGGTTCTGAAACAGACTCAGTGAATAGCGGAGATACAACATCCTTAATAATATATGGTACCTTTTATGAGACAAACATGTTTATCTCTGATGTACCACTATGTTTCCTACTGTTTAGCTTAGAATAATCAAGTCCTATTGAAGTCTTAGATTTAAATCTTTGACTATCTATTATCTCCTTCTGACTCAGAGTTGCATTCTTAAACGCCTGTAACTTCTTTTCTAAGTCAGCAATTTGGGTTCTAAGAATGGCTTCTATGTCTGCATTGCACTTAACCTTATTCTCTAGATACTCATTATTTTGCTTAAGGTCTTCTAGTCCAACTACAAGCAATTCTAGTTCTTTATTCCTAGAGGTTAAACTCTCAGATTTAAGAACTAACTTATCATTTTCCATTTTATATGCAAGCATGCTTGTATGAACATTATACAATTCTAAAGTAAGCTCATGCACAATAGATTTGTATTCAGATACGGACATATCTATAGTGGTAAGTTCAGGAACCTGAGATGATTATGGTGATTCCTCTGCAGAGTCTGCCATAAGAGCCAGATTTACATACTCTTCCTTTTCATGTGAATCAGTATCATCCCAGCTTTTTCCTTCAGCAATGTACGCTCTTCCCTTTTCCTTTACCACATAAGCATTCAGCTTCTGTTTCAGCTTCTCATTCTTCCTTTTCAGATCTTCATAAGTTTCCTTCTTTTCATAGGAATCATTGATTTAACTGCCTTGGGCTTTCTGCAATCAGATGCAAAGTGCCCTAACTCATTGCAGTTGTAACATCTGGTTTTGCTCTTGTCTATCCAACTTGACTTATAGCCTCCTCTAGAGCTTGACCCTGATGAGTAGCTTCCTTTCTGAAATCTCCCTGATGAACCCCTTGGTTTGTAGTTGGGCTTTTTTCTGAATCTAACATGACTAAATTTTGCAGCCATGTATGCCATAGATTTAACCTCCAACTGTTCAAGTTCCTCTTGAGCATAGAACTCACTTTCATCCTCTGCCTCTGATAAGTGGCATTTTATACCACTTAGAGCATTTCATAACGGCTTGAATTGGTGTCTTGAACTTGAGTATTTTGTGTATTTAACGCGTTTTCGAGTGTTTTTGCATTTCAGGGTATAACTTGCTTAGACAGGTGGATTTTATCAAAATAAGCCTAAGGAAGTGCTTGGAATTAGTCCCGGGTTGATATGCGAAGAATTTAGCAAAAATAGAAGTAAAATAATAATTTTTCCAGAAGGGTTGCAGGCGCCCGCCTGATGAGAGCAGGCGACTCCTGGTAGCAGGCGCCCGCCTGGAAGGAGGAGGCGGCCGCCTGGGTGCGGATTTTCAGAATCTGATTTTTAGAATTCAAGTTCTATTGGGCTTCTGTTAGCACTGGTTCTTTTGGGCTATTATATAAACAATCTTGGAAGACGTTTTCAACAACAAGTAACAAGGAGCGAAGACAAGAAGATCAAGAAGACCGTTTTAGCACGCAACAACGAAGAAGAGGAAGCATACATTTATCTTGTGATTCTTTTAATTTGTTGTAACAGTGGATGCTAGTTTTCTTTACTCTTTGAACTTTAATACTCTTATGACGTACTTCATTATTTATTAAGTATTTTTATTAGTTTATATCATTGTGTTATATTATGTTTTCATATGAACCCATGGTGACGATGAGTCCTATTATGGGCTAATCGTGATCATGGGATCATAGCGGATTTACTATAGATTTCTTTAGTTAATTGTTTAATACCTTGGTATGTGGTGAAATTATGATATCTAGCATAGGTTGTGCTTATTCGTCTTATGTGCGTCGCGAACATGTAAGATAGCCTATTAATCTCTTGTGAAGCGACAGTGAATCTTGAGATTTAGAACTTGCCATGCTAGCATAGGTTCGTGTATGCATGATTAGTGGGCAACTCTAACCGTTTTACTTGCCCTGTGTAATCATAATGAATAAATTGTGCTTAAATCATTATGTTGTCAAATTCTGTAGACATATAGGGTCTCAACATAATTGATGCCTATTCAACTTCTATCTTAATTGTGGATGCTTGGTAGAATGGTATTCGTACAATGAAAGTTGGCGTCTATCAGTTTTGTGTTGTTCGATTAATATCATCACCATTACATGCTAAGGGTAATAAAAATAACTATTGAATGAAGTAGTAATGAAGTTATGATCTCATGTGTGTTTAATATTATTAATTCAAGTGTTTTATTCTCATAGTTAATATTAGTTAATCAACTTTAATTGCTATTATCTTGACATTGAAGAGTAATCATACATTAGTGAGTAAGTGTTAATTAAATAGAATTAATCAGAGTCTCTGTGGGAACGAACTAGAAATCATTCTATATTACTTGCGAACGCGTATGCTTGCATGATTTATTTAGTGCATGCTTTATGCGTAACAAGTTTTTGGCGCCGTTGCGGGGGACTCAGTGTTAGTTTGTTTAGTTTATGTACTTGTCATCAGTGGTCATTAGGATTCATTGATTAAGACCTGTTACTTACTGCTTCCCGTTGTGTTTCAAGTACTTTAGGGAGCGTTTATGCAAACACGTTCTCGCACCCGCAAGAGAAATCTAGATACAGCTGAGGAGACAGATTCAACTTTTGACTTTCCGGAGAAGATAGTTTTTGAAGATTCGGATAAAGAGAGTGAAGAAAGTACCTGTAACAATGGGTGATAGTATAGTTCAAGCTGATCCAGCTCTTATGGACTTTTCTCGACCTAAAATTGATGACATTCAGTCAAGCATCATTCATCCGGCTATTCAGGCCAATAATTTTGAAATCAAGCCGGGCACTATTCAGATGGTGCAGAATTCTATTTCTTTCGGAGGTGATGTGACTGAAGATCCCAACATGCATATCAGGAATTTTGTTGAGATCTGTAGTACTTTCAAATATAATGGTGTTACTGATGAGGCTATCAAGCTGAGGCTTTTCCCATTCTCTCTGAGTGATAAAGCTAAGGACTGGTTACATTCTTTACCAGCTGGGTCCATCACTACTTGGGAAGATCTTGCGCAAAATTTTCTGGTGAAGTTCTATCCAATGGCCAAGACTGCAGCTATGAGGAGTGCTCTTACTCAGTTTGCACAGCAATAAGGAGAATCTATGTGTGAAGCTTGGGAGTGCTACAAGGAGATGTTCAGAAAGTGTCCACATCATAGTATGCCTGACTGGATGTGATCACTGGTTTCTACAATGGTTTTGGGGCCCCATCTAGGCCCATGCTCGATGTAGCTTCTGGAGGCGCCTTGTGGGCCAAAAGCTATACTGAGGCCTATAATCTCATTGAAACTATGGCTGCAAACGAGTATCAAAACCCAACTCAAAAGATGATGCCTGGAAAGGTAGCATATATTCTGGAAGTTGATGCAGCTATAGCTATTGCAGTGCAGCTACAGGCGCTGTCTATGAAGGTCGATTCTTTAGCCAACTATGGAGTAAATCAAATAGCTAGTGTCTGTGAGCTTTGTGCAGGCTCTCATGCTACGAATCAGTGTTCTCTTGTTAATGAATCTGTTTAGTATGTGAACAATTATCAGCGACCACAGCAGCCTGTGCCCGCTACTTATCATCCTAATAACAAAAATCATCCCAATTTCAACTGGAGCAATAATCAGAATGCTGTTCAGCAACCATATCAGCAAGCTGCAAGTAAACAGTTTAATCCACCTGGATTCCAGCAACCTCAGCAATATGCTCAAAGGCAATCATATCCTCAACAAGGAGGTGCCGCTCAACCTTCTAGTACTGATTTTGAGGAGTTAAAGCTGTTGTGCAAAAGTCAGGCTGTTTCTATCAAGACCTTCGAAAATCAAATTGGACAAATAGCCAATGCCTTGCTCAATCATCAACCTGGAACACTTCCAAGCAATACTGAAGTGCCAGGTAGGAAGGAAGCTAAAGAGCAAGTCAAAGCTGACACCTTAAGGTCTGGAAAAGTTGCTGATGCTGAAAAAGCAAAAGATGGAGAAGTTCAAGTTGTAGATGAAGAAGAAAAGCAAAAGGAGAAAGAGGGGGAACCAAGGAAGACTACTGTTGAACACATTCTGCCTGAGGGTAATACAGGGGAGAAACAACTCTATCCTCCACCACCTTTTCCTAAGCGATTGCAAAAATAAAAGCTGGACAAGCAATTTGGTAAGTTTCTGGAGGTGTTCAAGAAACTTCACATCAACATACCTTTCGCTGAGGCTCTGGAGCAAATGCCTAGTTATGCGAAATTCATGAAAGGTATTCTTTTAAGGAAGGTGAAACTGGATGATCTTAATACCGTTGCTCTGACGGAAGAGTGTCGTGCCGTGCTATAACAAAAGTTACCTCCAAAGCTTAAGGATCAAGGTAGCTTCACCATTGACAAGTTGTCATTCGATGAGTGCCTTTGTGATTTGGGAGCAAGCATCAATCTGATTCCGTTGTCTATCTTCAAAAAGCTGAATTTGCCTGATCCAAAGCCCACCTACATGTCTCTACAATTGGCTGATCGTTCGATTACATACCCACGAGGCATCGTGGAGGACATGCTAGTAAAGGTGGAAAAGCTCATCTTTCCTGCAGATTTTATCATTCTGGATTTCGAGAAAGATAAGAAGATCCCCATAATCTTGGGAAGACCCTTCGTGGCTACAGCCCGTACCTTGATAGATGTGCAAAAAGGTGAACTCACTATGAGGTTGCAGGATTAAGATGTGACTTTCAATGTGTTCAATGCGATGAAATTCCCTACGGAAGATGAGGAGTGCTTCAAGGTGGATTTGATTGATTACGCAGTTACTTCAGAACTTGATCATGTGCTAATGTCTGATGCCTTAGAAAAAGCCTTATTGGGGGGATTTGACAGTGATGATGAGGAAGGCAATGAGCAGTTACAATATCTGAATGCTTCTCCTTGAAAATGAAAGCTAGACATGCCATTTGAATCTCTTGGTAATACTGATATCAATAATGCTGAGGGAAAGCTCAAACCATCTATTGAGGAAGCACCTACTTTGGAGCTTAAACCACTGCCTGAACACTTGAGGTATGCTTTTTTAGGTGATGCATCTACTTTGCCTGTTAGTATTGCATCTGACCTTTCAGGTAGTGATGAGGACAAGCTCTTGAGGATTTTGAGAGAATTCAAATTGACCATCGGATGGACTATAGCAGATATAAAAGGGATCAGCCCTTCGTACTGCATGCATAAAATTCTACTAGAGGAAGGTAGAAAGCCAACGGTTGAGCAACAACGAAGGATTAATCCTATCATGAAAGAAGTGGTGAAGAAAGAAATTCTAAAGTAGTTGGATGCAGGAATCATATATCCTATTTCTGACAGTTCTTGGGTGAGCCCCGTGCAATGTGTACCTAAGAAATGAGGTATTACTGTGGTAGTAAATGAGAAGAACGAGCTCATCCCCACTCGAACAGTCACAGGATGAAGGGTATGCATGGACTATAGAAAGTTGAATAAAGCCACAAGAAAAGATCGCTTCCCTCTTCCATTTATTGATCAGATGCTTGACAGGTTGGCTGGTCATGAGTACTATTGTCTTCTGGATGGCTATTCGGGCTACAATCAGATTTGCATTGCACCAGAAGATTAAGAGAAGACTACTTTCACTTGTCCATTCGACACGTTTGCTTTTCTCAGAGTTTCTTTTGGCTTATGTGGTGCACCTGCCACTTTTCAGAGATGCATGATGGCCATATTCTCAGATATGATTGGAAATAATATCAAAGTGTTAATGGAAGACTTCTCCGTCTTTGGACATTCGTATGATGAATGCTTGAATAATCTCCGTTTGGTGCTCAAAAGGTGTGTGGAAACCAATCTAGTGCTCAATTGGGAAAAATGTCACTTCATGGTGCAGTAAGGCATCATTATTTGGCACAAGGTCTCCAGTAAAGGTCTTGAGGTGGATAAAGCCAAGGTGGGCGTCATTGAAAATCTTCCGCCACCTATTTCTGTGAAAGGAATCCGTAGCTTTCTTGGTCATGCGGGTTTTTATCGGTGTTTCATCAAGGACTTCTCTAAGATCTCTAAGCCGTTGTGCAACTTGCTCAAGAAGGATGTGCCTTTCAAATTTGATGATGAATGCTTGGCAACATTCAAGACTCTCAAGAAGAGTTTAATCACCGCCCCAGTTATTACGGCACCTGATTGGAGAGAACCTTTTGAGATGATGTGTGATGCAAGTGATTATGCAGTGGGAGCTGTTATTGGGCATCAAAAATCTAATATCTTTCATGTGGTCTACTATGCTAGTAAGACGCTTAATGAGGCCCAACTGAACTACACCCTTACTGAGAAGGAGCTCTTGGCTATAGTTTTTGGTTTCGAAAAATTTTGATCTTATCAACTTGGGACAAAGGTGACAGTGTTCACTGATCACCTGCCATCCGCTATCTGATCTCAAAGAAGGATTCGAAGCCTAGACTTATTCGTTGAGTTCTCTTGCTAGAGGAATTCGAGTTAGAGATCAATGATCGAAAATGTACTGAAAATCAAGTAGCTGACCATTTCTCTAGATTGGAGAATCCCAATTCTACTTCACATGATAAGATATTGATCAACGAATCTTTTCCGGATGAGCAGTTGTTCTTAATTCAAGTGGAAGAGCCATGGTTCACAGACATTGTGAACTATTTTGTTAGCAATATAATGCCTCATAATATGAATGCGGCTCAAAAGAAGAAGTTTCTGCATGAGGTGAAGTGGTACATGTGGGATGAACCATATTTGTTTAGACAAGGAGCTGACCAGATCATTAGAAGATGTATCCCATTCTGTGAGACGGAGGGGATATTACGAGACTATCATTCCACAGTTTATGGTGGACATTATGGTGGTGAAAAAACAGCAGCTCATATTCTTCAAACAGGTTTTTTTCTGGCCTATATTATTTAAGGATGCACATCAGTTCGTTTTAAGGTGTGATCGTTGCCAAAGAGTTGGGAATCTTACCAGAAAGGATGAGATGCCTTTAAATGTGATGGTTGAAGTTGAGGTCTTCGATGTTTGGGAAATCAATTTCATGGGACCATTTATCTCATCCTGCAATAATCAGTACATCTTGCTGGCAGTCGATTATGTCTCGAAATTGGTAGAAGTCAAGGCTCTGCCGACTAATGATGCAAAGGTAGTGTTGGGTTTTCTTCATAATCAGATATTCAAAAGGTTTGGAATGCCACGAGTTATCATAAATGATAAAGGGTCGCATTTCTGTAATCGTAAGTTTACTTCTATGATGCAACACTATAATGTGAATCATCGCATCGCTACTGCCTATCATCCGCAGACTAATGGTCAAGATGAAGTGTCTAGAGAGATCAAGCGCATTCTAGAGAAAGTCATTTGTCCGTCAAGGAAAGATTGGTCTTTGAAGCTCGATGAAGCTGTTTGGGCTTATAGAACAGCATACAAGACTCCACTTGGGATGTCCCCGTTTCAACTTGTCTATGGTAAGGGATGTCATTTACCTGCGGAGCTTGAGCATAAGGCTTATTGGGTATTGAAGAAGTTAAACCTTGATATAGATGCAGCTGGGAAGAAGCGAATGCTTCAGTTAAATGAACTTGATGAATTTTGTCTTCAAGCGTACGAAAACAATAAAATGTACAAGAAAAAGGTAAAAAGGTGGCATGACAGGAAACTATCGCCTAAGTCATTCGTGTCGGGGCAACAAGTTCTTCTATTCAACTCCCGTCTTCGACTTTTTCCTGGAAAGTTGAAATCAAGGTGGTCTGGACCATTTATCGTCAAAACTGTGTTTCCACATGGAGCGGTGGAGATTTTTGAGAATGATACGGGCCAAGCATTCAAAGTATATGGTCAGAGATTGAAGCACTATTATGGGGATACGACAAACCGTGAAGTAGTTAGTGCTGTTTTATTGTCAACTTGATCGCATTACTCTACGTCAAGCTAATGACGTAAAAGAAGCGCTTCTTGGGAGGCAACCCAAGATATGAGACCATAGGAACCCTTAGAATTTAGTACTTTATCCAAAAACCCAAAAAAATCAGAAAAATGTTGGAAGGATTTTTTTTTCCAGAGACTTTGCAGGCGCCCGCCTGCTAGGACCAGGTGGCCGCGCGCTAGCAGGCGCCCGCCTGCTGGTGCCAGGCGACCGCCTACGGACCTGATTTTTGAAAAAACAGTTTTCAGCCTATATAAAAAAACATAAAAAACAAAATAAACAAAAACCACAGCCCACAACCCCCATTTACCCACGATTTCTTCCCCATAATTAACCACAATCCCCACTCCTAATCAAATTCTAACCCTAATTTGCCCTATATACACATAAAACCTCTACATATACATCCCACACACTTTCAACTCTACAAAATCTCTTCTACACACCAAACACAACTCTCTAACCCTTATTCTCAGATTTCATGGCCCCAAAGAGATCACGAACTGTAGGGAGCAGCAGCACCATTCCGACTGCTGATTCTTCGAGGAACACTGCTGCGAGGCCCCGATTGTTGGATGGGGCTGCTGAAGAAGAGTACACCAAGCTTCTGACTAAGCCTATTATGAGGGAGAGGGGGTTCTTGCCATCAGGGAGGGATGATGATTTGTTACCAATGATTGCTGAGAAGGGATAGATTACATTCTGCGAGTCACCTGAGGAGGTTCTGATGAGTATTGTTCGCGAGTTCTATACGAACACCAAGGCCGACAAGAATGGGTTTTCTGTTGTTCGTGGGGTTACAGTTGATTATCAGCCTGAGACGATTCGTCGGGTAATTGGACAGCGACAAAGGAAACCGCAGGAGGAGAATTGAAATGAAAAGGCTCCTGAGGATTTTGATATGGACTTGATTATTGCTACTCCCTATCGGCCAGACACATTATGGAAGTTCAATAGGGGAACCAACGAGTATCGTAATTTCCCTGCTGTCACGATGAACATGTATGCTCGTGCTTGCAATGCATTTATGTGTGCTAATATTCTTCCTTCTGTACATGCACATGAGGTTACAGTGGAGAGGGCGAGATTATTGTGGGGGATTTTGAATGATGAGTATTATGTGGACCTTGGTGAGTACATCTACCAAGGGATATTGAAGTTTTTGAGGGGGAAGTCGTAGTACTCTATCTCGTATGCCTCTATTGTCAAGAAGCTTTACAAGGCATGTGGAGTCCAGTGGCCTTCTTATGAGCAGCTGCAGATGCCGGCCGCTTCTATTAATTCATCAACGTTGAATGCGATGCAGGAGTGGATGGGTGGAGAGCCCGAGTCACATGTTTTGGGTTATCACCTTCCAGGAGGGGTTCCAGCAGCTGGTGGTACCATGGCTAGGCCCAGTCAGGCTCGGGGAGAGGCAGGTCCTTCGAGAGCCCAGGGAGGAGATGGTTCGGGATTGGCTGATGTCCAGTACATGAGGCTTTCCAGGAGGATGGATGCGATGTATGAGTCACAGAGTAGGTTTGCGTAAGAGCTCACCTAAGCACTTGGGACTGCATTTAGAGGCAGGCTGACATCCAGTGGCCCGTTTATGGTGAGGATTCTGCTTATCCACCTCATGACACTCTACCCTCAGAGGGTGATGGTGGTGATGATTCTTCTGAGTAGGTATACCCTGTGTTCCTTTCTATTACCTTCACTGGGGACAGTGAAGATTTTAAGTTTGGGGGTAGTAGTTAAGGAACATATTTGTGTGTATGTCATGTAGTTATATTTTCATGTTAGTTTAGTTCATATAGTTGCATATTTTTGCCATATAGTTTTTTTTATCATGTTATATAGCTCATGCATATACCATGATCCCTTTTGTGTTGCTTTACCGATTAATATGTGATTTTGATGCGAGTGTAGTGATAACATTAGAGTGATGTTGAATCTTGTTAGGTTGGCATGCATGCTAGAAACATTTGTAATTTCACTACGTCTTAGAGTATACTTAAGGACTAGATTATTGTCATGGTTTGATGGTTTTTGAGGTTAATCTATTGCTTATGCTTGGATTGTATGATATGCTCTTAATGATAAAAAACATGAAAAGATAAAAATTGGAATTCATTTCTAGTTGTGGCTATGCGTCAATTGGCCAGTAGTCGGCTCGTATTGTATACGAGTAGTCTAGGGTTGAGTAAGATGGAACGAAACGCACTTGCTCAGAAATTAAAAAAAAATAGAAAAAAAGAAAAAAAAAGAGAAAAGAAAAAATGTGGTTTAATGCACAATTGATCACGAGTGAGCTCTTTGGTATTCGAGTTATTAAGTTCTTAGGGGACTTTGTGCCTAATGACCTAAGGCTTTTATAGTCTGAGATCCGCTAACCTAACGCTCGCTAAATGGATACCATTGCATAAGTCTTTTATGGACCTCACTCATTGCACGATCAAATAAGCATTTATTTATGTGTTGAATAAAAGCATGATTCTGTAATAAACTCCAATAATCTTGAAGTGTTATAAGTCATTTTGTGTCTAGAATATATTCTTCGTATAAGCTTGTGATTGCCTTGAGGATAGTTAAGTTATGGTGATTGATCTAGTTTCGAAGCATATCTGTTAAGAATTCGCACACACCACGTTTCTATTTGTATGTTAGCTTGCGTGATTTGATTGATCTCTAGTCGCCTAATTGCATTTGTTGATATATCATGTGTTAGTTGGTTTAGTCATCGCGATGGGGATCGCTGCATTCATATAGTTTGCATTCATGCATATTTTATTTTGAGTTTGAGTCTGTGCTGCTTGAGGACAAGCATCGATTCAAGTTTGGGGGTGTGATAAGTGGCATTTTATACCACTTAGAGCGTTTCATAACGGCTTGAATTGGTGTTTTGAACTCGAGTATTTTATGTATTTAACGCGTTTTCGAGTGTTTTTGCATTTCAGGGTATAACTTGCTTAGACAGATGGATTTCATCAAAATAAGCCTAAGGAAGTGCTTGGAATTAGTCCCGGGTTGATATACGAAGAATTTAGCAAAAACAGAAGTAAAATAATAATTTTTCCAGAAGGGTTGCAGGCGCCCGCCTGATGAGAGCAAGCGACTGCCTGGAAGGAGGAGGCGGCCGCCTGGGTGCGGATTTTCAGAATCTGATTTTTAGAATTCAAGTTCTATTGGGCTTCTATTAGTGTTGGTTCTTTTGGGCTATTATATAAACAATCTTGGAAGACGTTTTCAACAACAAGTAACAAGGAGCGAAGGCAAGAAGATCAAGAAGACCGTTTTAGCACGCAACAATGAAGAAGAGGAAGTATACGTTTATCTTGTGATTCTTTTAATTCGTTGTAACAGTGGATGCTAGTTTTCTTTACTCTTTGAACCTTAATACTTTTGTGACGTACTTCATTATTTATTAAGTATTTTTATTAATTTATATCATTGTGTTATATCATATTTTCATATGAACCCATGGTGACGATGAGTTCTATTATGGGCTAATCGTGATCATGGGATCATGGCGGATTTACTATGGATTTCTTTAGTTAATTGTTTAATACCTTGGTATGTGGTGATTGTATGATATCTAGCATAGGTTGTGCTTATTTGTCTTATGTGCGTCGCGAACATGTAAGATAGCCTATTAATCTCTTGTGAAGCGATATTGAATCTTGAGATTTAGAACTTACCATGCTAGCATAGGTTCGTGTATTGTATGCATGATTAGTGGGTAACTCTAACCGTTTTACTTGACCTGTGTAATTATAATGAATAACTTGCGCTAAAATCGTTATGTTTTCAAATTCTGTAGACATATAGGGTCTCAACATAATTGATAGCTATTCAACTTCTATCTTAATTGTGGATGCTTGGTACAATGGTATTCGTACAATGAAAGTTGGCATCTACCAGTTTCGTGTTGTTCGATTAATATCATCCCCATTACATGCTAAGGGTAATAACAATAACTATTGAATGAAGTAGTAATGAAGTTATGATCTCATGTGTATTTAATATTGTTAATTCAAGTGTTTAATTCTCATATTTCATATTAGTTAATCAACTTTAATTGCTATTATCTTGACATTGAAGAGTAATCATACATTGGTGAGTAAGTGTTAATTAAATAGAATTAATCAGAGTCTCTGTGGGAATGAACTAGAAATTATTCTATATTACTTGCGAACGCGTATACTTGCGTGATTTATTTAGTACATGCTTTGTGCCTAACAGGCTCACCATGAATAATTACAGCTACGACAATTTCTTTAATTGTTGAAGAGGGTGCAACCTTACTTTCTTGAGATTCTGGTTCACGAACTACAAGTGCAGTGGTTTTTCCAAGTGCCGTACTCTTACTGTCAATAGAACCAGGTCTATAGATAATGGCTCTTTGCTCTTGCTCCAGATCATGTGTTCTTAACTTACCATAGATCACATCCAGGGACATAGTAATGAAATCTGCTCTTTCCCTGATTGATGTGTTCTTTTATTCCAGGTGAACTGGGAGCGTCAACATAAACTTTCTGTTAGACTCTCGTATGGGGTAAACTTTCCCTTGCAGCTTTAATTCACTTAACAGTCTTGTATATCTCTCAAAGAGTGAAGACAGTGCTTCTCCGGGTTGAAGTTTGATTGCCTCATACTGAGTCATCAAAATATCCATCCTGTTTTATTTAACTTCCTCTGTTTCTTCCATCAAAAGCTCAATGGTATCCCACATATCTTTTACACTCTTACATCCTAGAAGTTGATGGCTCATATAATTATCGGTCGATTCCACAATTATGAGTTGAAGGCTTGTGTCCAGATTTATCAACTCCTTATCGGTTTCCGTATATTTAGACGGATCCCTGGGAGTGGATGAGCAAGGAATTCTCACACCAATTGCGGTTGTGGATTCAGAAACTACTTCCATCGAAACATAAGGTCCATTTAGTAATATCCCAATATAAAGTGGATTCGAAGCTTTCATAAACAACATCATCTTTTTCTTCGATAGGTTGTAATTATCTCTGTCAAATGGGGGAACCTTTATACTTCCAATTCTTTGGTTATTCATTATCTTGGCGGAATTAAATTATTTAAGATTCAAAAATTTCAAGAAATGAGAATTTTTGAAAATTAAAAAATTCAAGAAATTTTCAAGAACTTGTTTCTTTTTTCGGATCTTGATTTGTATGTCAATCAACAGGCTCTGATACCAATTGTTAGTCCCAAAGTATCGTAGAAGGGGGGTTGAATACGATAGCTACAATCTTTTCCAATTCGTTTCATGTTCTTCGTTAAAAGTACGAAATCAAAAACAATACATAACAATTCGAGGAATATATTGTTTTATTAATATAAACCTTGAGGTTGCTACAATCTAATCAATGTATTGATTAGCTACAATAAATTCAGCAGCATAACAATATGTTTATAAGGATAAAAAAT
This sequence comes from Apium graveolens, assembly GCF_009905375.1. NCBI lineage: Eukaryota > Viridiplantae > Streptophyta > Magnoliopsida > Apiales > Apiaceae > Apium > Apium graveolens. The sequence goes on from NC_133648.1 coordinate 127,301,346, forward strand.
GTGAAGCTTTAATGGAGCTCTCGTAAACAGAAATATGTTGCTGGAGAAGATAACTAACTGAATGAACATTCATTCAATTTGATTTGTAGTCTTCCAAAATTCAATGTACAGGTGGCCAATTCTTGTCCACACAATTCATTAATTTTGCTGTATGTAATTTTGTGAATAACTCATATATGGCGACAGCTCTGTGGCGACAAGCTTTCCCCTGTGCCTTCTCTGTGGCGACAGCTCTGTGGCGACAGAGTTGTCTGGTGTTCATCTATGGTGACAATCTCTGTGGTGACAAGCTCTATGGCAACCGTTGCCTTGAACATCTGTTAATACCTCTGTGGCGACAAGCTCTATGGCGACAGGTGCCTTGAGCATTTGTACTAACACCTCTGTGGCGACAAGAACTTCTGTGGTGACTAGTGTAGAGAGAGTTGTCATGACTTAGAGTATTTTGGCTTTATGTCAAACCATTCTTCAATGTATCAATCAATTTTCTTCTATTAATTGAATCAAAATACTTTCTTGAATGCTGATGTTTGGTGCACTGGTCTGGTTCGCAAACAGCTAGCATTGTGAGGATCCTAATTCAATTTGTCTTGTGTTTCTGAGTTGATACAGACTGATGTTTATCCATTTCTTCTTTCACTGAACCCTTGATCTGTAACACTTGAAATCAATACATGCAACTGATGTCTAAAGTCCCTTGATGTCTTATTCTTCATGGCTGCTTGAACATGACAATGAACTTCTTCCTATGATCTGTTGGAGGACTTAATGAGTCAATCACATCATTTGTTCTTGTGTTTATCCTGTCTTCATCTGAAGGGTTCCTGTGCTTCATAGTTTAATATTGTTTATCTGTATCTGTTTTCATGTTGAGTTATAAATCCTCGATTACATGTTACTTTACATTATGCTTTACAGGGATCCATGCTTTTAAGGCTGTACCCTCAACCTACCACATGGTACTGAAGTTCCCAACTAGAAATGGTGTTGGAGAAGCGAAAGGGGATCATAAAATGGCCCGCAGTTGCTATGCTGCAGCACTTAGGCCCGATGGAACCATGGAGCAGGTCCTCCCCATTGAAGACATGGATGTCCGAGAGAATGACGAACTACGAGGGAAGCTAGCCGAGGACTTGGTCCCAATTCCTTTAGATCCCTTAGTCCCGGAGAAGGTCAGGTACGTTGAGGCATCTCTGGAAAAGCCCTTGAAGGGCCGAATGACAACTTTCCTCCCATAAAACAATGATGTATTTGCTTGGACAGTAGCTGATATGTCTAAGATTGACCCAAACCTTATAACTCATAGGTTGAACGTTGATCCAACTCGGAAGGTTGTAAAGCAAAAGAAGAGAACTTATTCTCCTGATAGCCTGGAAGCCATAAAGCAGGAGGTCGAGAAGCTTTTAGAAGCTAGATTTATTGAGGAAGTGCAATTCCCTGAATGGTTGGCCAACCCCGTAATGGTTAAGAAGGCCAATGGGAAGTGGAGGATGTGCATTGACTTCACTGCCACTGCTGAACACGGGATGCTAAGCTTTATAGATGGCTTCAATGGTTATATGCATAAGGATGAAACCCCCAAGGTATCCTTCATAACTAACTTTGGTGTATTTTGTTATCTTGTTATGACTTTTGGACGTAAGAATGCAGGAGCTACTTACCAAAGACTGGTAAACAAGATATTTGCCCATCTAATTGGGAAGACCATGGAGGTCTATGTTGATGACATGTTAGTCAAAAGCCTAAGCAAGGCCGATCATATTAGCCACCTCAAAGAGGCGTTTGAAGTGCTAAGGCACCACAAGATGATGTTAAACCCAACCAAATGTGCTTTTGGCGTTGGCTCTAAAAAGTTTTTGGGTCACATGGTCTTTAAGAGGGGATAAAGGCCAAGCCCGACAAGATCAAAGCCATCCTAAACATGGAGCCACCACGTTCCATCAAGGATGCTCAGAAGCTGACATGAAGAATTGCAGCTCTAGGGAGGTTCATCTCCAAGTCCGGAGATAAATGCCTGCCCTTTTTCAAAACCCTTAAGAAGGTGAAGGACTTCGAATGGACAATTGAGAGCCAAAAGGCCTTTGAACATATGAAGAAGTACATGACTGAAGCCCCGATGTTGGCTAAACCAAGTCCGGAGGACACTCTTTATTTGTACCCCACGGTATCTGAATAAGCCGTGAGTGCGTTCCTCGTGAAGGAAGAACAGAAGCTCCAGAAGCCTGTACACTATGTAAGCAAGGTGCTCCATGGAGCAGAGTTGAATTACTCCACCACGGAGAAGTTCGCGCTTGCTCTCATCACAGCCTCGAGAAAGTTGAGACCATACTTCCAGGCTCACAAGATCGAAGTCCTGACGGACCAAACCTTGAGGAACATTCTTCATAGGCCGAAGGCCAGTGGAAGGCTCATCAAATGGGCAATTACATTAGGAGAATTTGATATCAAGTACAAGCCTCGAACGACCATCAAGGCTCAGGCCTTAGCAGACTTCGTGGTCGAATGTAGCATTAATAACCAAGAAGTCGGGGGGCAAGAGATAGTAACCCAAGAAGAAGGAGAGAAGGAAAAGGATGAAGAAATAACCCTAAAAGAATATTAGGTTCTCCATTTTGATAGAGCGTCCAAAACAAAATCTAGTGGCGCAGGCCTAGTATTGCAAAGGCCTGATGGATTTATGATTGAGTATGCTTTGAAGTTGGATTTCCCAACTACGAACAACGAAGCAGAATATGAAGCATTGATAGCTGGCTTAGGCTTGGCTAGAGCCGTGAGGGCCAAAAACCTGAAGGTCTATGGAGACTCAAGACTTATAGTTGCTCAAGTTAATGGGGAGTTTGAGGCCAAGGATGATACTATGGCCAAGAATCTGAGAGTCGTAAAGGGAATACTGACTCAGTTCGATGGATGGTACGCAGAACATGTTCCGAAAGAGGAGAACACTATGACGGATGCCTTGTCTCAGTTCGCCTCGTATAAAATCGAGAAATATCCAAGAAGTATTTACTTCCAGGTCTTTAAGACCCCTACTATTCATGTCATAAATCTGATAGCACCGGTTGGTGTGGCAAGCTGTTGGATAGACCCGATCAAGACCCACTTAGAAACTGGGTGGCTCCCCGACGATGCCCAGGAGGCACGCAAGCTGTCACTTAGAGCATTAAGATATTCATTGATTAAAGGCCTTCTTTACAAAAGGTCCTTTGTTATTCCGTACTTGAAATGCTTAAGACCTCTTGAAGCAGATGAGGTACTTAAAGAAGCCCATAAAGGGATTTGTGGACAACACTTGGGGGGCAGGGCCCTCGCTCACAAGATAACTCGGATGGGATTCTACTGGCCAACTATGCTAGCCGATGCAAAGGCTTATATGAAGAAATACGATAGATGCCAGAGGCACGCTCCAATAGTACGATAACCCCCAGAGAGGCTTACGTCAATCGGCACACCCATCCCTTTTGTGATGTGGGGAATGGACATACTTGGACCATTTTCTATAGCATCGGGATAGAGGAAGTTCATTGTGGTAGCCATAGACTACTTTACAAAGTGGATTGAGGCTAAGGCGCTAGCCAAGACAACCACCAAGCAAGTTGCCCATTTTTTTTGGAAGAATGTGATATGCCGATATGGAATCCCACGCATCCTTGTCACGGATAATTGGAAACAATTTGATAATGCAGAGTTCAGAGAGTACTGCGATGATAACAGCATAGAATTTCGCTTCACCTCAGTTGCACATCCTCAGGAAAACGAGCAAGCGGAAGTTGCTAACAGAATCATCCTTGATGGACTTAAGAAGAGGGTTGAACGCTCGAGAAACACTTGGGTGGATGAGTTGCTGCCTATACTATGGGCATATCGAACCACTTGCAAAGTGACAACTGAAGCTACCCCATTCATGATGGCTTACGGAGCTGAGGTAGTGGTGCCCCTTGAAATTACTCATGGATCCCCTAGGATTGAAGCTTACGAGCCAGAGACCAACGAAGAAGGCATGAGTCTCGATCTTGATCTCATTGACGAGATCAGGGATGAGGCTAACGCCCGCAATGCAGAGAATCAACGAAGAGCCTCTCTCTATTACAATAGACGGGTTAAAGAAAGGTTCTTTCAATAGGAAGATTTGGTTCTGAGGAAGATTGAGGCATCGGGAGTAGGGGAGAAAGGAAAGCTAGCCCCTAATTAGGAAGGACCTTATAAGGTCATAAAGACATTGAGACGAGAATCCTACAAGTTAGAAACCCTGAATGGTGAAGAAGTGCTTGGCATGCTTCAAACCTGAAGGTTTATTAAGTTTAGGACATTCACTACATGTTCCTAGTACTTAGTATTAAGTTTATAAATAAGGTCGACGAAACCATCTTATGTAAGGGTTGAATCCATTTCTTAGAGATATAATCTATTTATGCGAGTTTATTTCTATCACTTGTCTACCAATTTATTTAAGTACGAGCATCTAAAGAATGCAAGTCCTGAAGGAACAAATACCGAAAATAAAGGACAAGCATGAAATGAAATTAAATAAAGTGCATAAATAAAGATCCCGAAGGATCATAAGTTAAAGTCCTGAAGGACCAATAGGTTACAGACCAATAATGTTTAAATAAACAAGTTCTAAAAATCAAAGCCACATACGACATTCAAAGCCATGCAAGGCCACATCATTCACTCATCAGAGGAATCCTCCCCCTCGCCGTCCGAGCCTTCCTCAGAAGAAGAACCACTGCTCCCTGGAATCGGCTCCCTAATCTTCCAGCGAAGGGCTGCCCTGGAGTTAGGACTACCCGAGGGGGCCTTACCCTTAGAACCTGAACCAGAACCCCTGTGACTGGAACTCGATTGGGACCTCATGTGAGGAGTCAAGAGCACAGATCCGGAAGCTTGCCCGAATGGATCCATAACAGGTAGCTGCCAGGGGAAAGATAGAAGGTTTGGATCAACCACATCCGGCCATACACCCCGAACGTATTTGATTCCCCTATTCCAACCTATTTCCAGGTTAATAGGGCGCATCTCATCATCGTGCTCTTCCATCATTTTGGTGAACCTAGAGGATCTGTGATAAGCTCCCTCGAGGTCTTTCCACTCCTTCTTCCTCTTCTCCTCCGAACTAGCATATTTCATCTCCATGACAACGTGCTTACCCTCTACTTCATGAGCCTCGGACTCCCACTCCCCTGCGGAGATAGTCATTTTGTTCATGGAAGTCTGCAATACAGTATAGTCACCTCTCATCTCAACAGCTTGAGTGGAAGACGCCGCGAAGTAGGCATTGGCCTGGCAAAGAAAATATGAGTATAGTTATAAAAAGTTTAGGTATGAAGGGCCGAGCCCCCAGGGAGTGATTCCTATAATATTTTCCAGGTTCTAAGAAAATGAGAACTTAAACGAAAATTTACACAAGGAGAAGTATACTAGATAGAGGGCGTGAGCCTCCAGCATCTCGGCCTCGAGAAGCTTTTTACCAGGAGAGACGAATAGGAGGTCAGGAGGAGTGATGCAGTTCCTCGACCACTCAAGGGCAAGGCCCGGGCTGCCGAATACAGAGTCGTTGGAAGAGATACCCCATCCCGGCTCGAAAGGGGTCTTGGCACTCCTGTCAAATTCTTTGGTCCTCTTCTGACCAGATCTCGACGCCTCAAGGAAGGCAGAAACCTTAGGAATATGGTTGGCCTTCTTAGCTACATCTCTGGCCATCCTGCCTGTAACAACATCGCTCGACTTGGCTTTGGCATCAAGAGCCTCAGCAGCTGAAATGAGAAGGAAAGAAAACAGATATAAGACTAAACTTGCACAAAGTAAGGGGAAATAAAGATAAATACCCTCTATAGAAAGGCAGCTAAGGCCAGCCTCGACAAGCTTGACTCATGAACTCCCAATAAGGGGTCCTCCCGTCGTCATCAATCAGGAGATCTCAAGAAAGAAGCTCGGCATCAGAAAGGTTGAGAATGAAGTGAGAACTATCAACTGGGCTACTAAAGTCACGTATGAAGTATGCCCCCAATCTCCATCTTTCCACTCAACGACCACAAACTTCTTGTTCCATTTATGGTTCGAGTCATTGAGAGAACTGGTGTTCAACATATGAGGAATGTGAGCTCTGTGTTGTATCACAACCCAACCAAGACGATTCAAAGGAGAAGCCTTCATCATGAAGATACTACGGAACATCGTCACACTCAAGGGGATGCCTAAGTCATGACATCTCACTATGAATAGAATGATGAAAGACCACCCGTTAGGGTAAAACTGGCACGGATGAATCTTGAGTTCAGTTAGAAGCCTCAGAATGAAAGGATGCAGGGAAAACGTTAGGGCCGCCTTGAACACAAATAGCCTTTGGTGGCAAAGGTTACAAGCCCTCTCACTTGGCTTAGCCTTACGTACCCGTAAGCAGTCGGGCCAGGAGTAAATCGACTTAATCTCCTCGACATCCTTCTCACGGAGCATACTTCTGTGATGAAACGTATCGAAATGGACGGTACTAGGGTATTCGTCTGCCCTCTCGTCTAACATACTCTTCAGACTGTTCGAACATCGGTTAATTGAGAAGGGGGAAATAAGAGTTATACCTTGGAGGGAGAGGAGAGTGGACCTCTTGTGCAGAGCTTCCTTCTGAGAAAAAGAGGACTTGCTAGGACCTTGCCCGCTAGACATTCTTGAAGAGCTTGAAGAAAGATAAAAGCTTGAGAGAGTTTAAGAATTTGAGAAGTTGAGAAATGAAGGTGTGAATGAAAATGAGCACTTCTCATCTTTTTTTATAGGAAAAAGGTCACCTGCTACATCGGGTCGTAAGTCTGCATGGTTCGCGCTAGCATGTACCTCGATAAAAGAACACCGGAAATGATAAAAAAGAGCGATCAAAGGCAAGAAAGGACGACATAATAAATAATAAAAGCGATGTAGGACATCGCTTATCGTATTAGTTTTTCGAAAAAAGCCCGGCTAGAACCAAGTACAAGTCATTAGCCTTAACTAAAGGACGATTATTTTAATCACCATGATTAGAAAAACTAGTGAAGATTAAGACAAGATTAGCTTTTCAGCCGAACTCACGAATACGAGAACAGAGTGTTCTCCTCCTGACAGATCAGACTATCTTGCAGGAGACTCTCAAGGTCCATTAAGACCACTCACGGCCGACCATCCCACACATGGGGGGCATATGGCCGACCAGGAGCATCCATATCAGAGCCATGACGACCAAAATTTGCATGCGGGGAAGCTCTGGCCGACCAGCCAACAAATTGAGGCCTTTTGGCCTACCAGGAGCCTCCGTATCAGAGCCATGACGGCCACAATTTGTATGCGGGGATGCTCCGGCCGACCGACCAACAAATTGAGGCCTTTTGGCCTACTAGGAGCCTCCGTATCAGAGCCATGACGGCCACAATTTGCATGCGGGGAAGCTCCGGCCGACCAACCGACAAATGGAGGCCTTTTGGCCTACCAGGATCCTCCGTATCAGAGCCATGACGGCCACAACTTGCATGCGGGGAAGCCCTGGCCGACCAGCCAACAACTTGAGGCCTTTTGGCCTACTAGGAGCCTCCGGATCAGAGCCATGACAGCCACAATTTGTATGCGAGGAAGCCCCGACCGACTAGCCAACAAATTGAGACCTTTTGGCTTACCGGGAGCCTCTGTAGCACAACCATTACAGCCACAACTTGCCTCCGTAGTGGCCTTGGCCTACCCGCCAACAAGTTAAGGTTTTTTGACTCACTAAGAGCTCTTGTAAGAGAGCCCTGAGGCCTTCAAAGGTTGCTCCGGAGGCTTTCTTGAGAGGTCCTTGGGAAATTTCTTGAAAATGATAACTCTCAGCAGAACCAAGTTTGTGAAGACTAGAACGTCTACGAGAACGATTTGGTTCAAGTGCAAAACATCCTACAATAGAAGTTTGGACAAGTTCAATGAAGTATAAGACTTCCTATATGGACAAGTTCAATAGAACACAGAACGTTTAGCAAGAACAAGTACAAAACGTCCACTAAGATGAGTAACAGCCGTAACAGAGATGAGAGGAACTTAAAGGCAACCATGAATTTAATTCCATGGATAACTAAGAGCAATAAGAGCATGATAAGGTATGTAGAAGGCCTGAACGCTGAGTGAGAGATTCAAAAAAAAAATTGAGGGGCAGGGACCCCTGGGCAACCTCCTCCAGGCCGACCAGGAGGAGGCCAACCAGGAGCAGGCCGACCAGGAGCTTCTGCTTTAACTGGCCGAGTAGCCTACATTTGGGGGCAGGAGGCCGAGCAGAGCCTCCTGCAGGAGGAGGTTCTGCTCAACCCCGATGCCCCCCTTCGAAAATTTTGAAAAATTTCGAAAAAAATGAAAAAAAATCAGATTTTTTTTTGATTTTTTTTTTAATTTTCGGGATTTTAAATTAAGCCCAGATTAGGGCCAATTAGTAAAATTAAGCCCATGTTATGGCCGATTAGTATATATTAAGCGTAATTAACCCAAATTAGGGATCATTAGTGATTTGTATGATGAAATTAGCCCATATTAGGGTCACTTAACCCATTCACTTTTATAATTAGTGTGAATTAGAGATAATTAGTATTTTATGCATACTGATTAGTCTTAATAAGCCCCGATTAGGGCAGATTAGCCTCGATTAAGGCCAATTAGTGCATTATAGCTTAAAATTAGGCTATTTTAAGCCTAATTAGCAACTTGTACATGGAAATTAGCCCCGATTAGGGCCGATTAGCCCCGATTAGGGCCATTTAGCAGCTTTCACCCTATAATTAACCTTGACGACGGTTAAGGGGTGATAAACGCTTGCTTTTTTTAGCCACAGATAGGGTCGTTTAGTGTAAAACACTATCCAAATAGCCTGTGCAAAGGCCTTAAGTCTGTATACTCGCACTAGCAAGTAGTTGTAAATGTGTAGGTCGCTCCAAACTTTACGATAAAATGACGATACCAATGAAGGGCCGATACTCATGAAGGGCCGACACCCATGAAGGGCCGATACCCATGAAGGGTCGGTACCCGAGAAGGGCCGAAAGTACCCCGAGTCGCGAATAGACCATTATAACTTCCACGAAAACTCGAGCAATATTCACGAAAGTTGGGGGCAAATGATATGGATAGAAAATATATCCTAAAGATTAAATGTCACATTAATTACACTTAAGCTTCTTGTCTAAAAGTCCAGTACATGACTGTCTGGTCCGAACTCATAGCAGACTCAAGACGGCCCATATAGGCAAGGCCCATTAGCTGAGGTCGTCAAGGTCCACAAACACAAACTGTTCACGGACTAGGCCCAATACGGATGGAAAAGCAGAGACGTGTGTTCTAAACGGACTCAAAGTCCTACACAGAAGGTTCTGGAGCTCCTTTCTCGATAGGACTCCTAATCACCATCTAAGTTGGAGACTTGTCCACTAAGTTTCCCAACAGAAGTCTAACCCTAGACTCACCTCTATACAAAGGGCTCTACCCCTCAACCTAGAACTACGTTTTTGACTTGATTCTCTACTACACAGAGATACGTAGGCATTTTGTAAGGATCGATAGTCCCAAACGCAAGAGCAACCATTAAAATTCGAAGCACACCAACCCTAGCATTAAATACTAACACACTCAGGTTTTTGTTCCACAACAATATAAATTGCAAAAATATGAATTTAGGGATAAAATCAAAATGTACTCCCTCCATCCCACCCATTTATATACATAAAATATATTTTAGTGGAGAAAATTAAGAAAAATGGGTAAAGTAGTGGTACCAATTACTATTAAATATATAAAATGAGTGTAGTAGAAGAACATATTAGATCTGAGTGAGTAGTAGTTAATTTTAATATTATAAAATTTAACTATTTTTAGAATGCATATAATTGAGAGTGACATTCAAAAATAAAAATGTATAGAATTGAACGGAACAAAAGGAGTAACAAAGTTGAAACAGAGGCACTGTTTGAAAGTTTATAAGTAGATTTTAGTAGTGTGAGCATTCGGGTTGGATATCCAATAATTAAATGGATAAATCTGATCGGTATCCAAATTTTCAAAAAAAAGTTCGGTAATTGAAAAAAAAGTTGAATTTTAGAATTTCGGATTTTCATTTAGATTTTTGAACTATCTGAAATATTCAAATTATTTTAGTTATATTTAATTTTAGAATTATATGAATGTTTATAAATATCTGTAACCGTTAATTCGTCCATATAAGTTTTTTTTTAATAATTTAAACTTCGGCAACATTAGTTAAACTTCAACCATTACTAATTTATTACTCACTTAATTCATAATCAGCAATCTGTTTTTATAAAATTACGTATTTTAACAAATCTTAAATGGCATGTTTATTTATATTGATATTCAAAATCAGTATAATAAATCTAAAAAAAAGTAAAGTAGATATTGAAAATGATAAATGACTTAAGGTCTAAACGAGAAAATAGGTTAAATTTAGTAAGAGACAAAGAGATGGAAACAGTATGCAAGTTTACATGATTCTATATGATTTAATTAATTTTATTCCATTTTTAACTTATTTTATGATGTCTAATGTTTATTGCAAGTTTAAATACGTTGGTAAATATTTTACTTAATCATTTTCATGATTATTTTAATTTCTCAAGAAAAAACTACAAAACTCTCGAGTTATTTTCATGAAATAAATAATGTGATTTGCAAAGTTGAATTTTGATTTGAAATGTTACTAAAATGTCCAATTTAAATGTGCAAGTATGTAATATTTAGGGGTCCTTTGGTTCAAAAAATTTGGGTATCAGGTATGTGTTTTGTTTATTTCAAACTCATACCTAATATTTGGTTCATGGTTTTTATTAGCTCAAACCGCTCAGGAATCAGATTTGATACTTAAGGGGAGATGTGGGTATGAAGGAGTGGTACGAGGTATCAGATTTATTTTTATTATTCATCTTTATTTTTTCTATTAACTACAATTTTTGTACACATATTTTAAATTTAAAATATTATTTAATTTTAAATAAATTCATAATAATATTTATTTAATGCCAATTCGTAAGATTTAATCAATTAAAAATATTAAATTATTATTTAATTGATTAAATTAAATTTTCCTAATCAAATACTAATTTTAGTAAGTTTTATTTGTAAATTGTGTAAGAACTTACTTTCAATATACCATGTACACTTACACATAATATTAAAATCAAAACTAAGATCTAGATTATATTTAAAATAAAAGAGATTTATTGCAGCCCTTAACCAAACACATAATATCATATCAGGAATCAATCCTCATCCCCATACCCATACAGCCTAACCCGATTCATGATTCAAAACCCGTACCAACTTCTGAACCAAACAACCCCTTAATTCTTTTAGCTAATTAAACGGCTGTAAATTTTGAATATTTGATTATTTTGATAACCGAACCCGGTTTTAAATATGATTAAATCTAATTCAGTTCGATATTTGAAAATGAAAGTTCTTTTATTTGTATATTGGGATATCTGAAATAATTTTAATTGGGGACTCCAATATTGGGAACGCTCACCCCTTTCACCAGCATTTTAAATAAAAGTAGGTTGCATGAACTAGCAAGAGGTTATAAAATTAAAATTATTACCCTTGTTTTGTACTCTTGTCAAACAGTTACTTCATTCTCAAAAGTATATAAATTTTGTAGTTTTACAATATTTTGTTAATAATATGAAAAGAACGTGGCTACCGGAAGATAACAGAAGTTCATGTTTACAGGTGTCTATAGTCATAAACTATCAAAACAAATATTTATGTTCAAATAACTTCTTCTTTCAAAATAACTTATGATTATCAAAAGAAGGATTTCAATAACTCCATTAATCTACAAATTTGACCTACTACAAAGATGTCTTCCAATTTTAAAGCAGTTGATCAACCTTTCCTCGAAGTAAAATTTATCTCAACTTCCTAATAGGTAGGGCATTTTTAAATAGTTTTTCCACCTCACTTGCTTTCATTTGGAGGCCATTTAAAATCTCCATCTCTTCTTTACTCAGTCCTTTAAGGAAGTTCTCTTCATCCTCCTGGAAAACTTTAAACCCTTCGGCTAACCTGCGAAACAGATTAACCTCAGTGTCCTTCACTTTTTCTACCTCCTCTTCAATCTCCTCAACCTCTTTTATAATCGTCCTTTCCCCTGCTTCTGCCGTCTTCTCTAATCTATCAATAAGGGGAGGTTCAGGACCACATGTATTGTTAGTTCTGATGAAGGTTTTAAAGTCTCGACCCACGCTTTCAGCTGCCTTTTCTAGTTCAGGCACAATACTTTCAGGTAAAACTGCACTTCTTGTGTACACAACTGCGCCACCATACCCATCCCATGCATCATTCCTTCCTCTATAATATATAAATATATAGTCCTCTGGTTTACCCTCTATCTTCGAAGACAAAATATACCTATTAAATGATTGTCATTAGTTTCTAATGACTCTGTCCTCTGGTAAAGGTAAGCGTGTTGAGGTCAGAGTTCAAAATTAATAAACATGTGAGAGGCATAGAGATAATGCTGGCTATTTATGGCCTGTTTGACACTGTTTACAGCAAGAACTTTCAGAGAAATGATTTCAGAGAGCACAATGTTATCGATTTTTGGATGACAGGCCAAATACGGAAACTGATAGATAGATATGTAATGAAATGAAATATGTTATTCATGACATTTACATAACAGCAATTCTGTTACAATATATATTTTATATTCTTGTTAATGTTTGAAAATTTTAAATAATTCACCACATGTGTTTTATGAAAAATAACTACAACCAACCACACATGACCAAGAAAATTATTATGACACGATACTGTTGTCAAAGAAAGAGGAAAAAGAGACATTTTTTGCCGACCCTTGCCTTTGTATACTACAAACAGAAATCAACCAACTCCGGACCTAGTAGATAGACTTTTCAATTCGTTCGTATCGTATACTTTCAAGTTGTGTACCTTTTCGTGTCGTGTACTCAAAGGTCAAATACAAAACCGACCCATTTAGGGTTCGTGTACTTTCGTGTTCGTGTACCTCCATTTTCGTGTCATTCTCGTGTGAAATTAAATATTAATATAAATATAATTAATTAAATAAATAAATGTAAAAATTGAAGTTTTAGATAAAATATTTACAAGATTATATGAAATATATACATTTAAATCATTTCTACTTACAATATTATAAAACTATGCAATATTTTAAAGTATTTATTATACATATACATACTTATAATAAATATTAATATTAAATTATAAATATATATATTTCGTGTACCTCGTGTTGTGTCGTGTAATCAAAGGGGAAAAACAAAACCAACACTACATCTTGGTCGTATACTTCGTGTTCGTGTATTTTTCGTGTCGTGTACTCAAAATCCAAACACAAACACTAAATTTGTGTGTCCTGTGAAAAATTGCCGGGTCTAAGCCGGGTCTAATAGTAGATATAAAATTTTAATTACTAAATATTCCAGAAGATAGGGGATTAGATTATAATTTTTTAGTATCAGCTATTAAATACTATATTAGTTGAGAAACACAAAGGTAACTGCTATACGATTCATATTGATATGATATTTGACTTGAAGTGCTATATGAGAAAGAGAAGAAATAACTGGTATTTTTAATTTTGTACAACAATTTTCCAGGGGCATGTGAATGAATAAAAAGAGACTTCCCTTGCTAAAAAAGTTGTTTCCCCTAACCTATTGTCCTCTGACACATCTATCTACAACAATTAGGAACAAAAAAGAGATTGCATGTAACAAGTCTAAACGTTCTTCTGGACTTGACAGATAATTTAGAAAAGTGAAATCATTATATAAAAATATAACAGGTCTGACTGGACATGTGTAATTATGGAAACCTTCTTCTTTTGGAATTAGGAGTTGATTTAGGACCCCATAGATCTAATCATAAATACATTATTCGGTATGCAGACATAAATTTTTCATTAAAGTGTCCGTTTTCATTTCAAATACAGGTGATCCAGAATATCAAGCCTGAATAGTTCAATATACCAGCTGCCACTTGCGACTTATGCTCTCAACTGAACAATTCTGTATAAGAGTGCACCGTTTACTTTCGAGAATTAAAAAGATAGTTTTGCAGTTGTGACATGCTTACAATTTAAAGTAACAAATATTTGTGCACATAAATCAAGCATAAAGTTCTGTATGCAAAGAAAAAGGCAGCAAATTTACCAGTCATCTTGGTAATGAAGATACTCGTTGTCATGATTGTAGAGGATTCCAGGTTGGGATGGATCTTGCACAAAATTCTGCACAGCTGATCGAGTAAAGAATCCACCATCTGGAGTCCCTATACGCCATGACAGATTTCCTACAAGTTTGTCGCCTTCTATATGGAAGTCATGCAATTGGCAGTCAAAAGCATCAAATGTAGGATTTAGACCACTAGTAATGAACCACTTCCCGGTAAAATCATTGATGTTGAAACTTTTCACAATCACATCAGCAGATGGAGCAGGAAATTCACCCACGTCAGATTTACGCGGTACACATTTCTTTCTTGATACAGCACACTCATTGAACTCATCTACAACACTGTTTTCAAACAGATCCCCACACTTTATCTACGCAAGCAAAAGAAATGTATTTTTATATAAGATATAGGAGAGGATATAAATTTCTAGTCCAACAGGTAGATGGAATAAATGGAAATAACCTGGCATTCAGTCTCATCAGGTCTATTGTTGCATGTTTGGAGACAGGCAACATTAGCTGCACATGATGGGTTTGCAATGCACTTGGCAAGCTCCACCCTAAGAAACATGAAAAGCTACCATGAACACAAATGACGCAGATTATAACATTAAACTCTATTCTCTCATCTCTGCGTCTGATAATCGAATTTCACACCTACCAGCTCGTAGAAGATCTGTATGCAAGCCATCCTATAAAAACTTGTGATATAGAATAGGTTATGTGTGATAATGTACAGCAAAGCCATTCCTTTAATGGTAGCAGGGAAGAATTGAAACAATGCGCTGTTCTCCTTAAACTGTCTCTATGTCAAAAATTCTGTGGTTTTACAGCCAAACACATATTAATAGAATAGTTTCAGAGTTTTTACATTATACAGGTCATTTAACTGTTTCATGGGTTTTCTACTATTCCAGAAGCTGAATAATTTAACTTGTAAGATTCTTCCCCGTCCCTAGAAATACAATGGTAACATGTTGTTTCCCCAAATTTTAGTTGACCGTTTCTATACCAAATTAGGAGACCTGGTCTAGTAGGAACAATTATAAAATCTGAAGCACAGAAGCTAAGAGGGGTTACCACAAACTATAAGGTTGTGTCTGGATGGCTGTAATAGAGGTGGAAATGAAACATGTAAAGAGAATCTATATTTGTAAAAAGAACAAGAGGATATGAGAGTTAGAAAAAATGTTATAGGCTCTGAGGGTGATTCTGTATTAATGTATAAAAAATAAGAGGGAGAAAGGAATGACAACTCATTTGCCAACGGGAAGAATGGACCTTAATTTATTCTGTAAAAGGAATGAGCTACGAAATACACTATCAATATCAACAATGGTGTTTCCCACCCAATTCATTCCAACAACCAAGCGCGGCCCAATAATATCAGATACCTTGAAAAAGGAAACTGTGGTTTACTTTGGAGGAAAAAAGAACCGGTCTTCATAAAACTAGTTTATTAATATGACTATATGAGATACCTTGAAAAAGGAAACTGTGGTTTACTGCAGAGGAAAAACCAATCGCCTTAAAACTAGTGTATTTATTTCATAGTTTCCACTATAATTATAGTTTGTTTATATACAATAGACACTTCATTTCCACAGACCTCAAGTAACAACCAGATCAGGTAAATCATCATTCAATTCTCTAACCAAGAATGGCCAAAACTAATTTTTGCAGAAAGTGATAGATTCTTTCTTCTACTAGTGTTCCTCTTATAACCAAAAAAATACACAATAACGTACTTCCAATCGCAGTTATCTCTTTTAAGTGTAGACTACCAGTCACCAAGGCAGAAGTTTTTAAGCCCTTGTAATTCAATAAAAAATTGTACATAAGAGAACTGTCTACTATGCAGTACAAGGAGTAATTTCTTCCCTCAGCAGGCAAGCAATCTAATATGAAATTGATTCGAAAGGCTATTTTCTTCTAATTCCCATGGGTATCCATATAACGTTGAGTATATTCCAAGTGTTGTAATCTATTCTAGATAAATGTAAACCCTTGAAATTGATTTTCCTATATGCAACAATTAACAATTCAGGACTTTAAAAAACTGTCACTCAGCTGAAATAAAATTACACAGTCGAGAATAAGAAAAAGGTCTAGGGTGCAGCAGTACCTGCACTCCTTTAGTAAGCAAGTACAAGTTTTAAGAGCATCAACAGCATCTGCATTTGGTAAGTTCGTCAATGAGAAGGCCAGTATAAGTGCTACTACAAATTGGCTCCATTGTCTCTGAGCAATCAATGTTACTGTTGCTCGAAGGCTGAATCTGTCCTTGCTCTGCCAATAAAAAAGGAGAAAACAATTCCATCAATTATAAAATAGAAGGCAATTTTTTAACAAAATATAAATAATGAAAGAATTACCTTTATTAATGCTTGAATGTTACACAAGGAAAAAACCTTTGCTCTTCCATTTGATAAGAAATCATGAAACCTAGAGTCTAACCCACAACAAATCCTAAAGTTTCTTAAAAGTCGAGTATGCATAGATCTTTTGTTATTTGACCGGAATTTCACCATGTAAACACCACCATTATCAGGATCAAACCCTCTACCCTGAAATCTTTTATCATTACAAAACTGGGATTTGGTGTAATAGCTGTTATATCGAAAAGCGGAGCGCAGAGAAAATGCCATAACTCAGTATGATTCTGCAACACATAAAGCCAAGAAGGTTAATTATAAAGAATCAAAGTGCCACCTCTGTCAAACCTTTAATGCCATCAACAACCGAAAGGATTTGAGAATTACCAGACACAGACACAGACACACACATTAGCAAGCTCTTCTCCTAACACAATTTCGCTGAAAGATAAGAGAAAAGGGAAAAATTTGAGTAAAGTTTTGGGGTTTAGGAGGGTCGGTCACTTAACCTGCAATCATGTCAGAGCTATCTATGGAGTGTGTAAACATGTATCCTATATATAGATTTGAAGCCCTTATCTTAAAACATAAGTCCATATATATTTCATGAGACTATAATCCCTACACTATCAACTTATTTACTTGCATCTTCTGTTGTACTTTAATCTTTAATTACGTAACTGATAAAAATGTGATCAATTTAATTTTGCATTTCCGCAAACACACCAGCAATCCAAGTGAAATGCTAAACATAATCAAAATCCTCATTAACCAAGAAATGTTATAAAGAACATAAAACATAAAAAAAGAACACTTGTGACAATAGTTTGATGTTACATTGAAACTCAAGTAGCAAAACAAAAAAGGTAGGGAAATGCAAGAACATGAAAGAAGAGAATCAAGTAAAGAAGCAAACCTGTTAGAGATAGAAGAGGCAAGTTGATGATGGGTCAAGTTAAGTTGCGGGCCGTAGAAGCGGGAATTATAAGTGGGGATGTGTGTGTATAATTATAGAAACAAGAAGAAGATCGATGAAATTGGATAAGACAGAGAGACATCGTTGGTGTGATTACAAACATTGTCACGTATCTCCCCCTCACCAAACATTTTATTCTAGCGTCCCCTATTTCTGCCACTTCTATTTTCCCGCATTTAACAAAAAAAGTACCAGTTTCATTTAGACGGAATGGACCGTTTCTGTGAATCTTTTGTATACATTTTCTTTTTTTGGATTTCTCATTTAATTTTATACATTTTAAATTTATTAAAAATAATAAAAATTTAATAATATAAAAATCAACTACATCCAATACTTACTCTCACTACACTCACTTTATCCATTAAATATTGATTAGTCTTACCACTTTACCCAACTTTATACTTTTTTCTCACTAAATTATACTTTTTCCTTCTTTCTCATCCCACTATCTTACTAAAATTACCAAAAATAACATAATTTTTCTACTATGTCTTGTCCTCCGTGCCCAAACCATTTGTATACAAATGGTTGGGACGGAGGGAGTATATATTTAATATTTGATTGTGTGCGATAATTTCGAGGTAATAACTTAGCGTGTAATTTTTTTATATGAGAATTATATTCGAGTAAACGCATTTAATTATATATAAAAATAAGTTGTAATTCGCACTTCTTACACATATTTATTTTCGCACTTTGGTCCCAACGCGGTTAATTTAAGCAGAATGCATCACTCAGCTATTAATTTTAATTCATTTGCACCCTTTTGACTAACTCCCAATAATATTTAACAGTCAACGTTAGTATGTCATGGGTAATAATGAACTAAAATTTTTAAACGGCTATATACCGGGGTATCATAAAAATACTTATATACATCCTCTTCTTCCTCCTCCTTCCATTTTATTTCTTCTACCTCTTCATTTTAATGGATGTCGAGTGTTATTGTGGTGCCTGGTCTGTGAAGCAAACTGCATAGAGAACAGCAAATGCCGGTCATCGATTTATGGCTTGCCCATATAGAAAATGAAGTTTTTCCAATTGGATTGACTCTCCGATGTGGGATAGAGCTCGTCTAATTATCCTGGGCCTAATACGGAGGATTAATTGGCTTGAAGCGGAGCTTAAAAATGTCCAGTAAACATAAATGATTAGTACTAGTGTTCTTGATGAAAGTGCCCCGATGGATGAATGCAGTGCAATGGATGAAAGAGTTGTTTGGGATGAGGCAAAAACAAAAAGAGGGACTTGTAGTAAAGCGTTGTTATTGTTGTTGTTCACTTGATTTTTTATTTTGTTAAGTTATGTATTGTCTGATTGATGTATTGGTGATCTAGTAATTGCATTTATATGAGTTTAATGAGTTTGAATAAAATTATAGCGGCATTGAATATAATTGTTGTTGGTTGTGATTTGAATGTTGTAGTAGTTGGTGGTTGGAGTGAATCAATTCGTGTGTAAGCAAAAGCATGAAAGTAGATACCAAACTGCAGTTCCATTAATTCCACAAAATGACCGGTAGCTAATAGTACTAACCAAATAAGGTTTTAGTACCAATAACTACTACCAAAATAACAATATTGATAAGTGTATTATCCAGCCAAAGATCGCCATCCATACTTATAATAAAACATAACTTATACAGTTCTGAAATGTGGTTGAAACAACGATGTCAAACTTTCTTCTTCCCCATTTGCTTCTGCATATTAAACCTAGTTGCTTTCAAGTTTTTGAGAGATGTGAACTTCTGTCCCTCAACTGGATCGACACCATTCCAATTTTGTCCCTTATTCTGAATGGGTGGCTTGACAGGCCTGATTACACCACCATGAGTTGAAGTAACAGCATCAACAACAACATTGGACCTCAAAGCTTTCTTCAGCGGACTTTTGTTGACCTTTGACGGTTGGTCTTTCTCTTTCAGTTGTTCAGATTTGGTCTTTGTCCCAATTTTGTTATCAGATTTCCTTTTTTTTTTGCCAAAATGGTTTAGTATTACATTTATACATCAAGTAAATCTATTTAATTGTCACCTCATTTTCGTTACAATACTATTTTATAATAGTAGTGACATAATGTGAGTTACCTTTACTGAGCAAGTTCTTTTATTATGTCCTACTTGGTTGCAGTTGGTGCAAGTTTTTGATTTAGAAGTTTCTTCAGGTGGTATGGCTCCTTCTTCTTGCTATTTCTTTTCTTGGTCAATTCTCTACACATTAATGAAGTCACAAATGTAGCAGAAAAGGTGGTTTATTTTCATTAACCAAAACAAGGAAATAAATGTAGCAGGAATGGAAAAGTATTACCTTTGTCTGGCATGTCCTAGTGTTGTGTCTCCATGCCTCACACCAAGTGCATTGAACTGAAGTACCAGTCCTTTTTAATATAGTTGGATCATTTGCTCTTATTTGGACAATGTCATTAGTTTTGTCCCTTTTTTCTTAGGCCTTTCTGGAGTAATTTTTGGCAGTAGCGGTAATATAGGTGTCTCATTTATTTCCTCCCAGAATTCTTCTCCATTTAAAGGTTCAAATATATGATTGTACACTCTCAAATACCACTCTTTCTTGTGGCACTCATGCATGTAATTTAAAGGAATTTCTTTTTGAAAAAAAATACAAGCACATACATGAAAACAGGGAATACCTGTCAATTGCCAGTTCCTACAGGCATAAGTATGGTTTTGTAGGTCATAGACTATTTGATGGCCTCCTTCAGTCATAGTCACATGATACTTACTCCCACCATTCCAAGATGGTCTTGCCCTAGCAGCCATTTCCATTGACCTACAAATTTCAAATTATATGATATTACTCCCATTTTTTACTTAGTCAAAATATTGAATGAAAAGTGTAGAAACTATGTCTGTAGCGCTTTTGGAGGTTTGTTGCAGAAAATTGTATCTTTCTGCTTCATTATGGTGACCCTTTTACATATTCTTTCCATACAAGTAATTTGAATTGACTTCACCATTGTCACTATGCTCATATCTCTGAACTTGTTAGTAGCATGCACCTCATAGTTATTATTGACAAACATTTCACTTTTGCATACTTCTCTGAAGGCTGACCTACTCCACTAGGACTTTGGCTTAACAGCCAACCAGTCATATGCCCTTGGTGCAAGCTGATATTATAGTCACAGTTGATGTCAAGAACAGAAAATGATATACATAAATGATATACATTGTGAAATAAATGTAGAAATTATACCCTTTTCAGTGCACCCATATTCATCTTATAGTGATAATCTGTAGTGGATTTAGCTTCACTTCATAATAACCTTCTTACACCAAACCCTTGTGCTCCTTCAATAAATTCTTGTAAAGGTGCATCAGACAGAAGCGGTGCTCAGCTGCAGGTACTTGGGATTCAAGTGCATTGCCAGGGCCTTTCAACCTATCTGAAATGAAGGTATAAGATCCTGCATTCTCCATCCCTAAATCATCTTTGAGAAGCCTATTGAACCATTCCCAAGAGTCATTGTTTTTAGCCTCTACTTGTGCCCAAAAAGGGGATACATCCCATCATTGGGATCAGTTAAAACTGCTGTTAGTAGTATACCCCCTAGGGGGCCTTTTAGATGACATCCATCTAAGCCTGTCAAAGGCCTGCAACCATCAAGAAATCCTTCTTTCAAGGGGCCAAGGCACACATAAAACCTCTTGAGCCTCATATCAGTCACTCCTGGTTCAACTTGCTCAGACATTATTTTCACAGTTGAGGTAGACATCTGCTTCTTTATCTCATTTGCATATGCAAACACCTTGGCATACTCCATTTCATGCTTCCCAAGAATGTTATCTTTTGCTTTTTTAATGCTCTTTAGATCATGGATATGGAGATTTTACACTTTAAGTTATTGACAACTCTAGAATGAAATGCGTGTGTTGGCCATGTGAGGTTCATTCTGATTTCATCTTCATACTCAGTAGCTATCCATGTAGAATTAATATAATTTTGTTCTCATGTTGGATTGCAGGTGTGTTGACCAAGAAATGTTTGGATTTGAATGGACTCTGACCTCTGCTGCTTTATCCCATATCATTTCCATTCAAACCCCTCACTGCAAATCCATTTTATTTTGTTTGCCAAATTCTTCTTCAGTCTTATGGGCCTCTGTTGAACAATAGCATGCTTTCGAACTGATGCTTTGAAAATGGTGCCACTGCTAAATAACTTTCCAAGTTCAAACTGAGGATTACCCATATTTGTCAATTTATTAAATTCTAGAAACTGGAAATCCTCTTCACCACAGCTGGATATGGTCGTTCTTTCATCAGAATTATTGTAGCTACCCTCTGAACTAGAATCTGAGCATTTAGACATAATATCTTTTTCTTCAAACTTGGAATCATCAACTACCTCTATCTCATGAATTGGATCACCTAACATTGGATCACCTTGCTCATCTTCTTTAAGTGGATCATCTTGCTCATCTTGTCTAACTTCTTTACCTTTTTGTGTACCTGATGTACTTTTAACCTCAGAAATCCCCTTAACCCTCTTCATTGCCTTAACTTTCTTAGGCTTCACTTGCCTCTTTCCTTTGTTAGGTACAACTTCTTCTTGACTAGGATGGCTAGCATCAGGACTACTGTCTTTCAAAATATTGGGGTACCTTCAGAATTTTTGAATAATCCCTAATAAATGATGAACAGAATAAAGGTCAAGACATATACAGGAACAAGCTTATCATAAAAAGGTTATACTTTAAAACACAAATACTAAATTTACCCTCAACATTGAATATCTTCCTCTTTTTTTGGTCCCGTAAGAAGGATTTGGAGGAGTAATTCTTTTCTTCTTCTGTGACAGTATGTCTACCTCACTACCACTGGAATCAACATTTGAACTATCCCCTTCAAACCTAAGCTTATCATCATATTTGTCTTCTTCTCCATTTTCACATTCCTCAACCATATCCTTCTCTCCATATTCACACTCCTCCCTAATATCCTCAATTATCTCAATTCTGTCATCCTCTTCCAATTGAGTGAATGAGAAATCATACAAATCTCCTCAAAAATCAATAACTGAATCAGTGTTGTACATATCCAAACATCTATATAGCAAATAAAATCACTTAGTGCTTCCACATCTACAGGGGTAACAACTGGAAGTAACCCTTTCAGTAATTCACTATCTAGCAAGCAAAACCACACAAAATTCACCTATGACCAGGCCTAGCTCTGTCATCATGGAATCCAGGTCATATAAATTAAAATTATGTTATGAACACATGTCAAAATAACTCATTTTACCACCAATGTACGCATTTGGACCCTCGTCAAATTTCCCACCGTGGTGCACTTTAATTGAAAAATACTTCGAAAAAGCTGAAAATATAAATGTACATACCCCTAAATACACTTACACATCAAATAATTTTTAAATACAACAAATAAAAAGAGTACCAAATATTTGTTTATTGACTAAAATATCAGTATATTACTATTGGAGAAACAAACGGGACCACAAAGCACTTCAACACATTATATATACATCACAGAGGCAACTACACATAAACACATACTAATTCATTGTTAAATGACATTTATATCCACTTATAGCGCTTCGTAAAGCTTCGAATTGGTGTTTTGTACTCAAGTTATTTGTGTTTTTGATGTGTTTTGTAGTGTTTTTGTATTTCAGGCATAGTTGGAGGAATGATGAGGTTTAGCATTATTTTAATGCTAAATTGGTGTTAGGAAGGTGCCTCGTATATTCATGTGTTGATCGCCATCAGAAACCAGCAAATAAAATAAAGCAATTCATTTTTTGCAGAAGGTCAGCGCGCCCGCGCTGTGATAGCGCGTGCCCGCGCCAGAACAACAGAGATACAGCGTGTCCGCGCTGAGACAGCACACGGCCACGCCATGCCGAATTATGAGAATCCTGTTGCAAGTAGAAGATCGATTTTCTGGGCTTCTGGAATGATTGGGCTGCTATATAAAGACTATCTAAAGACGTTTTTTCATAATAGAGACTAAGGAGAAGACGACGAGAAGACCTAGGAGCATAAATACAATGAAGGCGAAGAGGATCTAGTTCATTCTTGTGATTCTTTGTTTAAGTTGTAATCTTGGATGCTAGTTTTCTTGTTTGTTGAACCTATTACTCTTGATTACATACTTGATTATCATTCAGTTTATAAAGACTTAGTTTATTATACCATGCTTTCATCGGAACCCACGGTGATGATGAGTTCGGTTATGAACTAATCGTTATCGTGGGGTTCTGGAGAATTTACTTATGGATTTCAATAGTTAATTTGTTTCGATACCTTAGTGTGTGGTGTTTGTATAATTTCCTAGTATTGGTTGTGCTTATTCGTCTTATGAGCGTCACGAACTTATAAGATAGCATGTTAATCTCTATCGAAGTGAAAGTGAATTTAGAGGTTTAGAACTTGTCATGCTAGCATAGGTTCATGTATTTGTTATGCATGATTCGTAGGTAAATTTAACCATCTAACTTGCCCTATGTAAACACAATAGATAACTTGTGCATTAAACTTTTGTGTTGTCAAATTCTATAGACATATAGGGTCTCAACATAAGTGGTGTCTATTCACCTTCTATCTCTATTGTGGATGTCTGGTAGTAGGGTATTCGTACAACGAAAGTTGGCATTTACTTGTTTCGTTTTGTCTGATTAGTTGTCGTCATCATTGCATGCTAAGGTTAAGAACAATGATGTTGAATGAAGTATTTAATGAAGTTAGAATCCCATGTTTGTCTCATATAAGTAAATTAAAACCTTTATTCTCTTAGTTAATTGCATGTTAGTTAATAACTGATAAGTGGATTTTATATCCACTTGGAATGCTTTATTACAAGCTTAAATTGGTGTTTTGGACTCAAGTTGTTGGTATTTTGATGTGTTTTTGTGTTAATGCATTTCAGGTATCAGTTAAATGAAGAAAAGAGCTTTTAAAGGAAATATGATGAAAAGTGATCAGAATTGGAAGCCAAGGCCATTGTCAAGTTGTAGAGAATCTCAATAGCTTCGCGTGGGCAGTTGAATCGCCTAATTCTGACGAGTAGAACTCAAGTTATGGCCAAAACAAGATTCATTAGAATATTTTTCCCAGTCAGTAGCTGAGCGCCCGCTCAGGAGATCTGAGCGGCCGCTCAGGGCGCGGCTGGTCGCTGATTTCGCTGAAAAAGCTTTTTTTGAGCAGAATTTGACGATTTTAAGGGTCCAGGTCCACTAGGGGCGTATATATACTTAAAAAAAAGGGTTTTCATCATCCGAGAAGATTGGGATACCAAGGAGAAGACCTAGAAGCACAGAACAACTCCGAAAAAGAAGATCTTGTTTTCAACTTGTGATTCTTTGAATTAGTTGTAACTTTGGATTCTCGTTTTCGTTCTTGTTGAACCTAGATCTCGTTTATTCGTACTTTGATTATTATTTAGTTTATTAAGACCTTGTTTATACCATGCTTTCATTGGAACCCATGGTGACGATGAGTTCGATTATGGGCTAATCGTTGTCATGGGATTCTAGCGGATTTACTTATGGATTTCAATAATTAATTGTTTCGATATCTTGGTGTGTGGTGATTGTATGATATCCTAATATGGTTGTGCTTATTCGTCTTATGTGCGTAGCTAACATATAAGATAGCGTGTTAATCTCTATTGAAGCGACAGTGAATATAGAGGTTTAGAACTTGCCATGCTAGCATAGGTTCATGTACGTGTATGCATGATTCGTAGGTAACTCTAACCGTTTTACTTGCCCTATGTAATCAAGATAGATAACTTGTGCTTAAACCGTTATGTTGTCAAATTCTATAGACATATAGGGTCTCAATATAATTGGTGCCTATTCAGCTTCTATCTCTTTTGTGGATGTCTGGTAGAATGGTACTCGTGCAATGAAAGTTGGCGTTTATCAGTTTCGTGTTATCTGATTAGTGTCCTCACCATCACATGCTAAGGTTAAGAACAATAAGGCTATTGAATGAAGTATATAATGAAGTTAGAATCCCATATTTGTCATATATAGTAATTCAACTTCAATTCTCTTAGTTAATGTTATTTAGTATAATCTCTTAGTTTAATAAAAACCCAATTTGTTATTTATCTTAGCATTGAGTGATAACCATACATTGTTGCATAGGTGCATAAATTGAACTTAACCTAAACCAGTCTCTGTGGGAATGAATCTGATTTATATCTTATATTACTTGCGAACGCGTATACTTGCATGAATATTAGCGCGTGTTTTCGCCCTAACAAGTTTTTGGCGCCGCTGCCGGGGACTCGGTGTTAATTTTTAGTTTATGTGCTTGTTATCAGTGGTCGTTAAAGTTCACTGACTCGGATTCTTTTACTCTTACGGTTTATTTGTTTGTGTTTCAGGTACTCATTATAATGGGAGATCTAGCAGCACGAACGAAAGCCTTGATGGATTTTTCTCAACCCAAGATCAATGACATTCAATCTAGCATTGTCCGGCCAGCTATCACAGCTAATACCTTTGAGATCAAGCCTGGCATAATTCAATGGGTACAGACTTCAGTCCAGTTTGGGGGTTCTCCAACGGAAGATCCCAATACACACATTAGGGATTTCATTGAAATATGCGACACCTTTAAGTTCAACGGTGTTTCTGAAGATGCTGTGAAGCTGAGACTGTTCCCATTCTCTCTGAAGGACAAGGCTAAGAGCTGGTTACACTCTCTACCAGCTGGTTCGATTACTACTTGGGAAGATCTTGCTCAAAAATTTCTTACTAAATTCTTCCCTATGGCGAAGACAGCTGCACTCAGGAATGCTATTACTCAATTTGCGCAACAAACGGGGAATCGCTAAGTGAAGCTTGGGAACGCTACAAGGAGATGCTTAGGAAGTGTCCTCATCATGGAATTCCTGATTGGATGATCATCACTTGTTTTTATAATGGGTTGGGAGCACAGTCCAGACCTATGCTTGATGCAGCATCAGGCGGAGCATTATGTGCAAAGAGCTATGAGGAAGCTTATGATCTAATTGAACTGATGGCTGCTAATGAATATCAGTATCCAACCCAGAGATGTCCACAGGGCAAGGTAGCAGGAGTTCTTGAAGTGGATACAGCTACGGCTATCACTGCTCAACTAAAGGCGTTGTCTATGAAGATCGATTCTCTGGCTAACTATGGTGTTAAACAGATAAAAAGTGTTTGTGAGCTATGTGCCGGTCCGCATGTGACGGAGCAATGCGCTATATCTAGTGACTCAGCTCAGTTTGTGAGCAACTTTCAGAGATCACAACAACCAATTCCAGACACTTATCATCCTGACAACTGGAATCATCCTAACTTCAGCTGGAGCAACAATCAGAATGTGATGCAACAACATTTCCAGCAGTTTGGAAATAAGCTATTTAACCCTCCTGGTTTTCAGCAACAATTTACACCAAGACAACAACTCCAACTTCAACAACAAACTCATGATGCAGGTCTATCTTCGAATGAAAAATCTGAATTGGAGGAGTTGAGACTTATGTGCAAAAACCAGGCTCTTATATGCCAAAGCCAGGCTGTTTCTATCCAGAATCTGGAGAACCAAATAGGGCAAATTGCTAATGCCTTATTGAATCGACCACCAGGAACGCTTTCTAGTGATATAGAAGCCAATCCAGGAAAGAAGAAAGTTGAAGAACATGTGAACGCCATCACCTTAAGGCCTGGAAAGGTCGCAAGCCCCCAAATTCAGCAAGATGAAGAGCCTGAAAAATCTCAAGATTCAGAAAATGCAGTTGTGGCTGAAGAAGATGTGCGGAAGGAAGTAGAGGTGGAACCAAGGAAGACTACTGTGGAACACACTCCTCCTGAGGGTAATACAGGGGAGAAACAGATTTATCCTCCACCTCCTTTTCTTAAAAGGCTGTAGAAGAAAAAGCTGGATAAGCAGTTTGAGAAGTTTCTGGAGGTGTTCAAGAAACTTCATATCAACATACCTTTCGCTGAAGCTCTTGAACAGATGCCTAGCTATGCGAGAATTATGAAAGGTATTCTCTCTCGGAAAGTGAAGCTCGATGACTTAGAGACCGTTGCTCTAATGGAGGAATACAGTGCTGTGCTGCAACAGAAGTTGCCTCCGAAGCTTAAAGATCCTGGAAGCTTTACTATCTTCAAGTGTTTATGTGATTTAGGAGCTAGCATCAATCTGATGCCCTTATCTATCTTCAAGAAGCTTGGTCTGCCTGAGCCGAAACCAACATACATGTCATTGCAACTAGCTGACCGTTCCATCGCTTATCCACGAGGTATAGTGGAGGATGTCTTGGTCAAGGTGGATAAACTCTTCTTCCCTGCTGACTTTGTAATTCTTGATTTCGAGGAAGATAAGAAGATTCCCATTATCTTGGGAAGACCATTCTTGGCTACAGGCCGAACTATGATCGATGTGCAAAAAAGAGAGCTTACGATGAAGGTTAATGATCAGAAGGTCACTTTCAATGTGTTCAAGGAAATACAATTACCCACAACTAAAGAGGAGTGCTTTAAAGTAGAGCAAATTCAGGTTTTGAATGCACCTCTGTGGAAGAGGAAGTTGGATGTGCCATTCGATTCTCTTGGGTTAGCAGAGCTGAAAATTTCTCAGGATCGTCTCGAGTCGTCTATTAAAGATGCTCCTACACTTGAGCTCAACCCACTACCAAATCACTTGAGTTATTCATTCTTAGGTGCACCCCCTGACAAGGGGTTGGGATATATCTTTGATGATGTAGAGGGTAGCCGAACGGATCCTTCAGTGCCTATAGAGGGTTCTTCTCATGTGCAGCAGGTAGTTGATAGGACTGGTGTTGGTGACGAGCAGTACAGGCGAGTAATTAGGCGTATGGAGGCCATGCACGACATTCACCGTCATTTTGCTGAAGATTTGACACACGCTTTCGGTACTATTTTCCGAGACACTAGTGGCGAGGTTGATTGGCCACCTGATCCTCCACCCGAAGAGGGTGATCTTTCCGACGACTAGGTATGCCTGAAATCCTTATTATTACCTTCAATGAGGACATTGGAAATTTTAAGTTTGGGGGTGATAATGTAAGGATTAGTAGTGTGTGTCCATATAGATTCATATAGATTTATGTTGCATGTTTAGTTATAGTTCATTCATATTTTTGTATGATTGTTCATTTAGGACATATTTGTTTGTTTTTATGTAATTTCATATAGTTGCATTTGCATGCATATATAGCATGATCCCTTAAGATGAACTATGATATTGGATAAGTTGATGTTGATTTGAGTGTGGTGATGAGGAATAGAGGGATGTTTAAAACTTAATGAATTGATTTGCATGCCAGAAATAAATATTTTCACAAAGTCTTATAGGGTTGCTTTTGATCTAGATCATGATCATACTTGTTTGTTGTTGAGATTTAATCACTTGGTTATATTTAGAATTTGTGATATTCTCGTAGTGACGTAAAAACACTGATTCTTTTTATCTGGAGAAAAACTTGGATTTCATTGCTAGTTGTTGTAAGGCTAGGTGTCAAATGGCTAGTAGCCGGCTCATATTTTTATGAGTAGTCTAGGGTTGAATGAGATGGAGCGAAACGCACTCATTCAGAAATTGTTGGAAAAAAAGAAAAAAAAAAGAAAAAAAAAGAGAAAAAAAAAGAAAAAAAAAGTATGTGTTTATGCACAATTGATCAAGAGTGAGCTCTTTAATACTCGAGTTATTAAGTTCTAGGGGACTTTGTGCCTAGTGACCTAAGGCTTTTATAGTCTGGGATCCGCTAACCTAACGCTCGCTACATGGGTATTATTGTATAAGTCTTTTGGGACCTCATTCATTGCACGATCAAATAAGCATCTTTGCTATGTGTTCAATAATAGTGTGAATCCTTGTATAACTCTAGTAGAAAGGAGGTGTTGTGAGTCATAATGCGTTTATTGTCTATTCTGTTTATAAACTTTTGATTGTTTCAATGATAGATAAGTTAGGGTTATTGATCTAGTATCGAGAGTATATCTGTTAATCATCCACACCCGAACGTTTCTGGTTTATGAGTTGGTTTGTGGGATTTATTTGAACTCTGTTTCAAGTTATTGCATTCTTAGAGGCATTGGTTTATTCATTTGGTTATGGTTATTCTGAGGGGATCGATTGCATTATCATTTAGTTGCATTCACATAGTTGCATTCATGCATTAGGTTTGTTTTGTAGTTTTGAGTCTGTTTATGCTTGAGGACAAGCATCGATTCAAGTTTGGGGGTATGATAAGTGGATTTTATATCCACTTGGAATGCTTTATTACAAGCTTAAATTGGTGTTTTGGACTCAAGTTGTTGGTATTTTGATGTGTTTTTGTGTTAATGCATTTCAGGTATCAGTTAAATGAAGAAAAGAGCTTTTAAAGGAAATATGATGAAAAGTGATCAGAATTTGAAGCCAAGGACATTGTCAAGTTGTAGAGAATCTCAATAGCTTCGCGTGGGCAGTTGAATCGCCTAATTCTGACGAGTAGAACTCAAGTTATGGCCAAAACAAGATTCATCAGAATATTTTTCCCAGTCAGTAGCTGAGCGCCCGCTCAGCAGAGCTGTAACACCCCCAGATCCGGGGTCGGGGATCCGGGTTGTCACGGTCTTTCTTTCCACAATATCACTTCACTTAATTAATAATAAATAACCTCATACTGTGACCCCACACTAACACACACCACAACCCGTTATAGTCTCAGAGATGAAATTGAAATAAGTACAAGTCTTTGAATCCACAATTTTAAAATTATTACAACCCAAAACGATTACTTGATAATTTACAGTTAATTGCCATTATCTGCCACAAGTTATAATTATACATAATTTGATTCTCAAAAGTAGATGGTCTACACTACAATGGATCTACCTCTGCAGCTAAAGCAGCTACAACATCATCGGGAAGACGCGGGACGCTTCCCACGCGCTTGCGCTGGGTCTGCTGGAGTCTGGCCATCTCTCCTAACTGTTGTTGTGTGATGAAGAAATAAAGCAAGAGTGAGCCTTACAGCTCGCAAGATAATATATATAGTGATAACAATAATATAAGTATCTAAATGGATACTTAATAGCATCTCTATCATATGCAAGATAATTACTTACTAGATATAAGTAAAAACAAGGAATGAAGTTACCAATACTTCACCACACTTATATCATATATAAAGTTACTTGAACTGCCACCGTTCGAAGTATTATAAGTTTTAAGAAAAATACCCCATAGATGAGACCACAAGTTAAGACTTGAATAGATTCAATCTTTGAAATATTATTGAATGAAAAAGTTATGAGATACTTTATTTAGTCCCGGTATATATATATCCACATATATATACCCCTTTAAACATTTCCTGGAACCTCTGTTATGTAAAGTATGAACAGAGTTTGAAATATCCAATGAATTTTGGAAAGGAAAAGAATTTTGGCATAAACCCGATATCTCGCTGATCAGGCAAAGATACCAATAAGTAACCTTTTCTACCGTAGATGGATGAATTCCTCACCGGTCATCACCCTGACCGCATTAGGACCTCGCGCTAGACCGTACCCCGGCCCCTCACGCGTTGATGAACTGCCACCCAGCCACTTACACAATAATAGACCGTACCCCGGCCTGCCGCTTATGCCGACTCAATGAGATGGGCTTACTTCCCGAACGTTGGGCAAGTAATCAATTCATTTACCAAATCTGCAACCTCGTTGCGAATATAAAATACACCACAGAGCCGGATTCCCCAGGTTTTGAGCGAGTATTTAAATCCCCTTTAAAAAGGAAGATCTTAAATATAAAAATGAGTTTTGGGATCCGCTCTGACTTTTAAAAATCATTTTGAAGACTCGAAAACACTTTAAAGAGTGTTTGGAGTAAGGCTGATTTAATGAAGTAAATCAGTCCCCAGAATATTTAGAAAATGACTGAATATTATTATTTAAATAATATTCCCATAAAGAATAATCTTTATAAAAATAATTGAAGCAGAAGTATTAAAACTTATACTTGAAATAAACATTAAATAACCAAAGATATACTTATATGAAAGTATTATCTTTATTTGAATAATCGAAAATAAGTTTGATTATTAACACCTTACTCTTTAATAAAATAAAGAATATATTACAGCACATTATCGGAGTCATAGATCCTCAAATGAATATTCAAATAATATTCATAATAATATAAAAGAGTCATAAGTCCTCGAATGAATATTCAAATAATATTCAGATAAATAAATAAAAGGAGTCATAAGCCCTCGAATAATATTCGAAATAATATTCAATAATAAAATAAAGTTTCAAGTTATCGAATAAACCTTATTCGATTAATAGTTTGGAAAACTATAACCATATATATATAAATATATAAATATATATATATATATATCGATATCCATATATATAAAATCTACTCGGGATCCTCGACTCCCGGTTTTTGAAAATATTTTCACCTTTGGGTCCCTATACTAAGGGTATATGCAAGTTACCGCTATCCTCTAGCATAGGTATTATCAAATGAACCAACAGATATATATTTCAAGAATATGAAACAGGCATGCATATATACCATATCACATGCTATAATATATCGCAAAAGTTTGCTAAATAACCAATAGGCATTTATCGCAAGATCATGCATATACAAATGTATACATCACAACAACAGTATATCGGATAGAATACTTGCCTGAGCGACTTGGGGGTGAGAAAGGCTCGGGACGAGTCTGATAACCTATAAACAACAAGTAAGTTGGAATTAAACCAAAATCACTTGTAAATCTATGCTTTAACTAACTTAGACTCTAATGCTAGTTTTGCGCTCACCGATTTGCTTAAGTCACTCGGGTACCCTCGGCTCCACCATTTTTAATAATTTAACCTTTACGAGTTTTAAAGCGATTCCTTCGCGAATGAATTACCAACTGCCTAACACACTTACCATAAATGTTTCACACATTAATTAACCCTTTTTGGTCTTTAACCTACATTCCAAAGTAAGGCGAGGGAAAAAGTTTCGTCTGCGAAACGCCGTTACTTGAAACGGTCGTTTCTCCTAAACCGTAAATCGGAATCGAACGAACTACATATCAAAACGAAGCTCGTAACATGAGCTATCTAAACATGGCAGTGGTCACAATCTAGCAGGGGGTTCTCGGGTCCTAGTGCTATGCACAAAAACAGTCCAAAGAAAATCAGACGTTACGACGGCTATGTTTACGCGATTTCCAATTTTTTAAACCATCCACAATCAACCCAAATCAACCTCAAATCCAACATACAACCATCCTCCATCCTTATCACATCATAACCACCCCAACCAATTCAATTTAATCTTTCATACTTATGCTTAAACTTAACTTTAATCATTCTTAAGTTCTTTTAAATCAAAACCACAATAATTACCATTCCATTCACTACCATACCAAATCTCAAACTCTAAATCATAACAACAAGATACAATATCAACCCACTACTCAAAATCACCTTATAATATATATGAACCTAGGGTTTGGAAATGGTATACCTTCCTTGAAGTGGTGGGTGGAGCTAAGAAGCCTTAAGAAGCTTTGAGAAGCCTTAGGAAAGCTTGGATCTTCAAGAAAAACAAGAAAAAGTTCAAGTTAAAAACTTGAAAACACTATTCATTGTCTTCTTCCTTGATTAAATGAAGAAGTTAGAGAAAGAATTAATGGCTTAAACTCATGATATAGCCATAACTAAGCATAAAGATGATTAGGGAATTTTCTTACCAATTTAGGATGCTTGGATCTTGATTTTTGAAAAATCTATGCCTTTAAAATGTAAAAAGCCGAGAGCTCCTAAGAACAAATGCCTTGGTTGTTTTTGATTTTTGATGAAATGATTTTGCTAGCTTGGTTGGCTTGATTTGTATTTGATTTAGTAAATTACTACCTTGCCCTTGAATTTGTGTGGTCCTTATTCAACCACACCTCCTTCCTTCCCATGTCATGCTTACCTCATCCTCATGATGTCATCCTTCCTTCCTTGTCTTCTTTCTATTGGTTGGATGACATCATTCCCACTAATCCATTTGATTAACTTCCTAATCGTTTGCCTAATGACCGCTGATCTGTTATACGGTTCGCTTAACTTTCGTTCTCGTTTATCGTTTGAAGGATCATACCCGGGATCTTATTACTTAGGTTCCCTTAACCTTTCTCAATACATTATATTCCTTTTTATGATCCTCTAATATAATCCTTAAATTTAAATCCTTTTTATCCTGTTACCTTATACTCAATTCTCTCCGTATCTTGTGGATTTCCGGGAAAAACCAAAGTGTTCGGAATTGGATTCTGACGATATTTACATACACTTATATACTTCATAGAGTACTAATAATATCCCAGAATATCCATAACAGAACCCCTACATAGTGTGGCATGAAAAGTTTTCTCATTCAGCTAAAACACTATTCACAAGGGTTACAAAAAGTTGAAAATTTTGGGGTTATTACAGTCTCCCCTCCTTAAAAGGATTCCGTCCCGGAATCAAACAGAAAACAAATGGGGGTACTTTTCTAGCATTGTGCTCTCTAGTTCCCAAGTTGATTCTTCCACATTATGATTCTGCCATAGTACTCTGACTAACTTGATCACTTTGTTCCGAAGCACCTGCTCCTTCTTATCCATAATCCTTACTGGCTTCTCCACGTAAGTTAGATCTGGCTGCATATCCACCTGCTCGTACTCCACTATGTGCCTGGCATCCCGATGATACCTCCTTAGCATTGACACATGGAACACATTATGAACTTGTTGCAAATTAGGGGGTAGGGCTAGCTCGTAAGCTAACTTTCCAATCCGTCTTAATATCTCAAAGGGTCCAATGTATCTTGGGCTTAGTTTTCCTTTCTTTCCGAACCTCATTAATCCCTTCCAAGGGGATACTTTCAACAGTACTAAGTCCCCTACTTCATATTCCTTGTCCTTTCGGGCTAGGTCTGCATATTTCTTCTGTCTGTCTTGGGCTGCTACAAGTCGCCCTCTGATAAGATCCACTATATCTTTGGTCCTTTGGACCACTTCGGGTCCGAGCATCTTCCGCTCTCCTACTTCATCCCAGTATAAGGGAGATCGACACCTTCTTCCGTACAAGGCCTCATAAGGCGGCATTCCGATGCTAGCATGAAAGCTATTGTTATAAGAAAACTCGATCAACGGCAGGTGATCATCCCAACTTCCTTTAAGGTCTATTGCACAGACTCTCAACATATCCTCTAGTGTCTGGATGGTCCTTTCACTCTGTCCATCCGTTTGGGGATGGTACGCGGTACTCATATTTAACTTGGTCCCCGCACATTCCTGAAAGCTCCTCCAAAATCTGGAGTTGAACCTTGGGTCTCGGTCTGAGACAATGGACGCTGGGACTCCATGTCGCGTTACTATTTCCTTAAGGTAAATGTCCACCAGTCTATTGACTGTGTATCTCTCGTTGATAGGAATGAAATGAGCTGACTTTGTCAGTCGGTCTATAATTACCCAAATGGCGTCGTGATTGGCTTTCGTCCTTGGCAAGCCTACAACAAAATCCATCGCTATCTGTTCCCATTTCCATTCGGGAATCTCCAGGGGTCGCAAAAGCCCACTGGGTCTCTGGTGCTCTGCCTTTACTCTTTGGCAAGTCAAACACTTGTTTACCCATTCTGCTACGTCCCTCTTCATGTTGGGCCACCAGTAATATTCCTTCAAATCCCTATACATCTTGGTACTTCCCGGGTGAATGGAATACCTTGAACTATGGCTTTCATCCAAAATCTCATTTTTAAGTTCTTGAACATTCGGAACCCAAATTCGGTAGGAGTACCTCATTATCCCTTTATCATCTTTCTCAGTATGGATCTCCTCTCCAGTCATTGACTCTCTGTCTTCATTCATTGTTTTCTCCTGGCATAATCTGATCTTTTCCAATAATTCTGGCTGCATTGAGATCTCAAAAAGCTTTTCAGTTTCGGTTCCGGTTACCTTTACTTCTATTTCCATTTTCTCAAAATCCCTTATCAACTCTTCCGAAGTCGTTATCATTCTGAGTCTTTCCTTTCTACTAAGGGCATCAGCCACCACATTGGTTTTCCCTGGATGATAGAGAATCTCACAATCATAGTCCTTGATTAGTTCTAACCATCTCCTCTGGCGCATGTTGAGCTCTTTCTGCGTAAATATGTACTTGAGGCTCTTATGGTCTGTGAAAATCTCGCACTTCTCTCCATACAAGTAGTGCCTTCAAATTTTTAAAGCAAATACTATTGCCGCGAGCTCAAGGTCATGAGTAGGATATCTAATCTCGTATTCCTTCAGTTGTCTCGATGCATACGCGATAACTTTACCATGCTGCATAAGCACACATCCTAATCCTTTGTGCGACGCGTCACTATATATCACAAAATCTCCTTTTCCATCCGGCAATGCCAATACCGGAGCCGTTATCAACCTTTTCTTTAATTCCTGAAAACTGTTCTCGCATTTCTCCGTCCATTCAAACTTCTCTGTCTTACGAGTAAGTCGTGTCAAAGGGGCTGCGATCTTCGCAAAGTCCTGTACAAATCTACGATAGTAGCCGGCCAATCCTATGAAACTCCTCACCTCTGTGGGTGTGGTTGGCCTTTCCCAATTTGAGACCGCCTCTATCTTGGAGGGGTCGACCAATACTCCTTCTTTATTGATCACATGTCCTAAAAACTGTACTTCATTCCGCCAGAATTCACACTTCGAGAATTTGGCATATAACTGCTCCTCTCTGAGTATTCCTAGAGCTATCCTCAAATGCTCTGCATGTTCTGCCTCAGTCCTTGAGTAGATCAAAATATCATCGATAAAAACTATCACACACTTGTCCAAGTACTTCTTAAATACTCTATTCATTAAATCCATGAAAGCCGCTGGGGCGTTGGTTAATCCAAAGGACATTACCAAGAACTCATAATGCCCATACCTGGTACGGAACGCTGTCTTGGAAATATCTTCAGGTTTAATCTTTAGTTGGTGATATCCAGTTCTCAGGTCGATCTTGGAAAAATAAACAGCATCCTTTAGCTGGTCGAACAGATCGTCTATTCTAGGTAATGGGTACCTGTTCTTTATGGTTAGCTTGTTCAACTCTCGATAGTCTATGCATAACCTCATGCTCCCATCTTTCTTCTTAACAAATAAAACTGGTGCTCCCCACGGAGACACACTGGGTCTTATCATACCCTTATCCAAGAGTTCCTGCAATTGGATAGCTAATTCCTTCATTTCTAACGGGGCTAACCGGTAAGGTGCTTTTGAAACTGGCGCCGTCCCTGGGGCCAACTCAATAGCAAATTCAATCACTCTATCGGGTGGTAATCCCGGAAGGTCTTGGGGGAATACATCTTCAAATTCGTTGACTACTGGAATATCTTGTAAGTTGGGCACCTCCTTCTGCGTGTCCACCACATAGGCTAGGTAGGCCTCACTTCCTTTTCGTAGCATCCTTTTGGCCTGAGCCATGGTCAAAAATTTCTGCGTCTGCCTCTTTCCTCTAAATATAACTTCTTTCTTCCCGGGGATATTTAACTTAACTTTCTTCCCTTTAC
Organism: Apium graveolens; assembly: GCF_009905375.1. Taxonomy (NCBI): domain Eukaryota; kingdom Viridiplantae; phylum Streptophyta; class Magnoliopsida; order Apiales; family Apiaceae; genus Apium; species Apium graveolens. The sequence goes on from NC_133648.1 coordinate 127,338,473, forward strand.
AGTCTATCTGAGCATCGTTGCTAGATAGCCAGTCCATCCCCAAAATCACATCAAACTCCCCTAATTTAAAAGGAATCAGATCAACACTGAAAGATTGCTCCCCTATGCCTATCTCACAGGCGGGGTGAATCTGGTTAACATGAATAATTTCATGATTGGCTATTTCTACTTGTAAGGGTTCTATCAAGGGTTCAGCCTTAAGTCTTAACTTACGCGCAAGGTCCTTTGATATAAAAGATTTAGTTGCTCCCGAATCAAATAAAACATTTGCACTGACTGAATTTAGAGAAAGGGTACCTGCTATCACATCTGAATCCTTCATAGCATCCTGGACTGTCATGTTGAAAGTCCTCGCAGTAGGTGGCTTATTAGAAGCAGCCCTGCTTGCTCCCGAAGCTGCTGGTTTGTTCATTGGGCATTCCTTCTTCCAATGACCCGGGCGTCCACACTGATGACAATTGGTGGTTGGAACGATGGCAGGGGTTGATGATGGGCACTTATTTGCATAGTGGCCCTCCCGACCACACTTAAAACAGGTTACTGGCCTTTCCTTACACTCCCCAGTGTGATTCCTTCCACATATGTTACAGGCTGGCAATGGGGGTCGAGACTGGTTGGAATAGGACATTCTTGACTTCTGGCCGCCCTGGCTCACACTCTCACTCATTGGTCGCTTAAACCCAGTGTTCCTTCCTGGCAGGGACACTGCTCCTCGATTAAATCTAGTTGGGAAGCTCCTTCCTGCGGAACCTCCACCCATGCTCATACTTTTCCTCTTTATTCCTTTCTTCTCTCTTTCCTTCTGCATCTGTTCACTTCCGACTTCTACAATCGTTGCCTTTTGCACCAGAGTGGCATAGTCCGTAAGCTCAAGGATTGCCACCATATTCTGAATCCATGGTTTCAGTCCCTGCTGAAACCTCCTAGCTTTCTTTTCCTCGGTGCTTACAAACTCCGGCACAAACCTTGATAATTCAGTAAATTTCGCTTCGTACTCTGCTACAGACAAGTTATTCTGCTTTAGCTCCAAGAACTTGAGCTCCATCTGGTTTTCCATAAACCTCGGGAAATACTTCCCCAGAAACAACTGACTAAATCTCTCCCAGGTTATTATAGCATCTGTCTCCATGTTTTTCTTGGCCTCCCACCAGTAGTTAGCTTCTCCTTTCAGAAGGTAGGTAGCAAATACAGTTTTCTGTGCCTCATCGATACTCAAAATCTCAAAAGATTTCTCCATTTCCTTTAACCATGCCCTTGCCTCAACTGGGTCGGCTGATCCGTGGAACTCAGGGGGCTTAAGGGACTTAAAAGCCCTGAAAGAGTTTGCCACTGCATTGTTACTTCCTTGAGGGGGTGGGTTGGGTTGACGTTCCAAATTCTGTCTTAGGAGTTGCATAAACTGACCCATGGGATCCATGCCTGGGTTTGGTACTGGTTGCTCAACCTGGGTTTCTCCTTCTTCAGCCTCTATCTCAAATCCCTCAACATCATATGTTTCCTCTTCTTCTTCATACAGGGAGTCATCCTGTTCCACATAATCCTCATCTTCCTCTTCACTGTGTTCTTGGTTTCTATTGTCCTGATTATGGCTTCCCTGGTCCTCAGACCCAGGGTTCGCCCTAGTTCCAATCTTTCTTGGCGGCATGATTCTGATAATAATAAAAACAATTATTGGGAAAATTCAACGTTAGGTCACAATCATATACAACATTGTGCCTTGCACAGCTCTTATAATGGGGAGAACGTATATCGCAATTCTATTATTTTAAGAAAGTTCTAATACGAAGTGCAGTAATAATAATAATAAAACAGTGATCCCGTCACTATGGAACTGAACCGAAAGGAAACAAATATATACATAATGCGAGAATACATAGTTTGATCTGGTCAAAAGTACAACAGTGCTACAGTCATCTGTCCCAAAAGTGATACACAAGAGTCTATCTGTCTAGTCAGAAAAAGGGATGCTATATACAAGTCAACTATCCCGGAAAATTGGCTCTTACTAAGGCCTCGGCTAACTAGACAACTAGACTATTCCATCATCAATCCTGAATCACACACCGGAGCGGGTCAGCTCCCAAACCCTTTCCATCGCACGACGGAAGATATAGTCAGCCTGCCGCCTGGAGATCCTACCATGCCTGTCCCCCTGGAGAGATCTGAGTCTCGCTCGGGACGTGAGCTCTATCCCCGTAAGCTCCCTCCTCAAGGATCGGGATATAGAAGCCCTGGTCTCATAAGCTCGGGTACGCCTACCCGCCCTCTCTGCATCCAACTCCCTCCTGGCCTCATCCAGTCGGGCCTCGGCAACAGCCACTCGGGTCCTCAAAACATCCTGAACATATCCATGAGCTAACGAAGACTGCCTGTGGGCAGGGTCAAGAGGTGGTGAATCTGGAGCCGCTGAGGGTGCCTCCTCGGTCTGCCTAGGCTCGGAAGTATGGGTCTCTGAGCTGTCATCATCAGGAATCCAAGATAGTGGTGGAGGGGTAGGGGCTCTGACCACCGGAAGTGTGGGTAAAGGGATACCAGAATACACTACCATAGATCCAACACGCTCCTCAGCTACTGGGACCTCATCCGGGTCCTCCTCATCTGGAATAGCAATAACCTCTGTCTCTGACTCCTCTGAGGGGTCCTCCTCATCTGAAACAGCAATGACCTCCGTCTCAGGCTCCTCTGGGGGGTCCTCCTCATCCTCCTCCATCTCAGGCTCCTCCTGATCCTCAACATCTAGCAATGCCTCATCATGCTCACGCTCGAACATCTCAGGGTCCTCTATCTCAGGCGCCTACACATTAAACGAGCTAAGTTACTATCATGATACTTATAAGGGTTCCCATAAGGGTTTTAACTGTCAGCACTACTTTAAGTAGTCCGACCATGAACTTGGCAAGAGTTCTTATTATCTTTGTGAGTTTGTTATTATATCGTCGCATCATCTCTGAGGTTTATAACGCTTAGCTCTGATACCATTTCTGTAACACCCCCAGATCCGGGGTCGGGGATCCGGGTTGTCACGGTCTTTCTTTCCACAATATCACTTCACTTAATTAATAATAAATAACCTCATACTGTGACCCCACACTAACACACACCATAACCCGTTATAGTCTCAGAGATGAAATTGAAATAAGTACAAGTCTTTGAATCCACAATTTTAAAATTATTACAACCCAAAACGATTACTTGATAATTTACAGTTAATTGCCATTATCTGCCACAAGTTATAATTATACATAATTTGATTCTCAAAAGTAGATGGTCTACACTACAATGGATCTACCTCTGCAGCTAAAGCAGCTACAACATCATCGGGAAGACGCGGGACGCTTCCCACGCGCTTGCGCTGGGTCTGCTGGAGTCTGGCCATCTCTCCTAACTGTTGTTGTGTGATGAAGAAATAAAGCAAGAGTGAGCCTTACAGCTCGCAAGATAATATATATAGTGATAACAATAATATAAGTATCTAAATGGATACTTAATAGCATCTCTATCATATGCAAGATAATTACTTACTAGATATAAGTAAAAACAAGGAATGAAGTTACCAATACTTCACCACACTTATATCATATATAAAGTTACTTGAACTGCCACCGTTCGAAGTATTATAAGTTTTAAGAAAAACACCCCATAGATGAGACCACAAGTTAAGACTTGAATAGATTCAATCTTTGAAATATTATTGAATGAAAAAGTTATGAGATACTTTATTTAGTCCCGGTATATATATATCCACATATATATACCCCTTTAAACATTTCCTGGAACCTCTATTATGTAAAGTATGAACAGAGTTTGAAACATCCAATGAATTTTGGAAAGGAAAAGAATTTTGGCATAAACCCGATATCTCGCTGATCAGGCAAAGATACCAATAAGTAACCTTTTCTACGGTAGATGGATGAATTCCTCACCGGTCATCACCCTGGCCGCATTAGGACCTCGCGCTAGACCGTACCCCGGCCCCTCACGCGTTGATGGACTGCCACCCAGCCACTTACACAATAATAGACCGTACCCCGGCCTGTCGCTTATGCCGACTCAATGAGATGGGCTTACTTCCCGAACGTTGGGCAAGTAATCAATTCATTTACCAAATCTGCAACCTCGTTGCGAATATAAAATACACCACAGAGCCGGATTCCCCAGGTTTTGAGCGAGTATTTAAATCCCCTTTAAAAAGGAAGATCTTAAATATAAAAATGAGTTTTGGGATCCGCTCTGACTTTTAAAAATCATTTTGAAGACTCGAAAACACTTTAAAGAGTGTTTGGAGTAAGGCTGATTTAATGAAGTAAATCAGTCCCCAGAATATTTAGAAAATGACTGAATATTATTATTTAAATAATATTCCCATAAAGAATAATCTTTATAAAAATAATTGAAGCAGAAGTATTAAAACTTATACTTGAAATAAACATTAAATAACCAAAGATATACTTATATGAAAGTATTATCTTTATTTGAATAATCGAAAATAAGTTTGATTATTAACACCTTACTCTTTAATAAAATAAAGAATATATTACAGCACATTATCGGAGTCATAGATCCTCAAATGAATATTCAAATAATATTCATAATAATATAAAAGAGTCATAAGTCCTCGAATGAATATTCAAATAATATTCAGATAAATAAATAAAAGGAGTCATAAGCCCTCGAATAATATTCGAAATAATATTCAATAATAAAATAAAGTTTCAAGTTATCGAATAAACCTTATTCGATTAATAGTTTGGAAAACTATAACCATATATATATAAATATATAAATATATATATATATATCCATATCCATATATATAAAATCTACTCGGGATCCTCGACTCCCGGTTTTTGAAAATATTTTCACCTTTGGGTCCCTATACTAAGGGTATATGCAAGTTACCGCTATCCTCTAGCATAGGTATTATCAAATGAACCAACAGATATATATTTCAAGAATATGAAACAGGCATGCATATATACCATATCACATGCTACAATATATCGCAAAAGTTTGCTAAATAACCAATAGGCATTTATCGCAAGATCATGCATATACAAATGTATACATCACAACAACAGTATATCGGATAGAATACTTGCCTGAGCGACTTGGGGGTGAGAAAGGCTCGGGACGAGTCTGATAACCTATAAACAACAAGTAAGTTGGAATTAAACCAAAATCACTTGTAAATCTATGCTTTAACTAACTTAGACTCTAATGCTAGTTTTGCGCTCACCGATTTGCTTAAGTCACTCGGGTACCCTCGGCTCCACCATTTTTAATAATTTAACCTTTACGAGTTTTAAAGCGATTCCTTCGCGAATGACTTACCAACTGCCTAACACACTTACCATAAATGTTTCACACATTAATTAACCCTTTTTGGTCTTTAACCTACATTCCAAAGTAAGGCGAGGGAAAAAGTTTCGTCCGCGAAACGCCGTTACTTGAAACGGTCGTTTCTCCTAAACCGTAAATCGGAATCGAACGAACTACATATCAAAACGAAGCTCGTAACATGAGCTATCTAAACATGGCAGTGGTCACAATCTAGCAGGGGGTTCTCGGGTCCTAATGCTATGCACAAAAACAGTCCAAAGAAAATCGGACGTTACGACGGCTATGTTTACGCGATTTCCAATTTTTTAAACCATCCACAATCAACCCAAATCAACCTCAAATCCAACATACAACCATCCTCCATCCTTATCACATCATAACCACCCCAACCAATTCAATTTAATCTTTCATACTTATGCTTAAACTTAACTTTAATCATTCTTAAGTTCTTTTAAATCAAAACCACAATAATTACCATTCCATTCACTACCATACCAAATCTCAAACTCTAAATCATAACAACAAGATACAATATCAACCCACTACTCAAAATCACCTTATAATATATATGAACCTAGGGTTTGGAAATGGTATACCTTCCTTGAAGTGGTGGGTGGAGCTAAGAAGCCTTAAGAAGCTTTGAGAAGCCTTAGGAAAGCTTGGATCTTCAAGAAAAACAAGAAAAAGTTCAAGTTAAAAACTTGAAAACACTATTCATTGTCTTCTTCCTTGATTAAATGAAGAAGTTAGAGAAAGAATTAATGGCTTAAACTCATGATATAGCCATAACTAAGCATAAAGATGATTAGGGAATTTTCTTACCAATTTAGGATGCTTGGATCTTGATTTTTGAAAAATCTATGCCTTTAAAATGTAAAAAGCCGAGAGCTCCTAAGAACAAATGCCTTGGTTGTTTTTGATTTTTGATGAAATGATTTTGCTAGCTTGGTTGGCTTGATTTGTATTTGATTTAGTAAATTACTACCTTGCCCTTGAATTTGTGTGGTCCTTATTCAACCACACCTCCTTCCTTCCCATGTCATGCTTACCTCATCCTCATGATGTCATCCTTCCTTCCTTGTCTTCTTTCTATTGGTTGGATGACATCATTCCCACTAATCCCTTTGATTAACTTCCTAATCGTTTGCCTAATGACCGCTGATCTGTTATACGGTTCGCTTAACTTTCGTTCTCGTTTATCGTTTGAAGGATCATACCCGGGATCTTATTACTTAGGTTCCCTTAACCTTTCTCAATACATTATATTCCTTTTTATGATCCTCTAATATAATCCTTAAATTTAAATCCTTTTTATCCTGTTACCTTATACTCAATTCTCTCCGTATCTTGTGGATTTCCGGGAAAAACCAAAGTGTTCGGAATTGGATTCTGACGATATTTACATACACTTATATACTTCATAGAGTACTAATAATATCCCAGAATATCCATAACAGAACCCCTACATAGTGTGGCATGAAAAGTTTTCTCATTCAGCTAAAACACTATTCATAAGGGTTACAAAAAGTTGAAAATTTTGGGGTTATTACAAGAGCTGAGCGCCCGCTCAAAGAGCTGAGCGCCCGCTCAGGAGAGCTGAGCGGCCGCTCAGGGCGCGGCTGGTCGCTGATTTCGCTGAAAAAGCTTTTTTTGAGTAGAATTTGACGATTTTAAGGGTCCAGGTCCACTAGGGGCGTATATATACTTAAAAAAAAGGTTTTCATCATCCGAGAAGATTGGGATACCAAGGAGAAGACCTAGAAGCACAGAACAACTCCGAAAAAGAAGATCTTGTTTTCAACTTGTGATTCTTTGAATTAGTTGTAACTTTGGATTCTCGTTTTCGTTCTTGTTGAACCTAGATCTCGTTTATTCGTACTTTGATTATTATTTAGTTTATTAAGACCTTGTTTATACCATGCTTTCATTGGAACCCATGGTGACGATGAGTTCGATTATGGGCTAATCGTTGTCATGGGATTCTAGCGGATTTACTTATGGATTTCAATAATTAATTGTTTCGATATCTTGGTGTGTGGTGATTGTATGATATCCTAGTATGGTTGTGCTTATTCATCTTATGTGCGTAGCTAACATATAAGATAGCGTGTTAATCTCTATTGAAGCGACAGTGAATATAGAGTTTTAGAACTTGCCATGCTAGCATAGGTTCATGTACGTGTATGCATGATTCGTAGGTAACTCTAACCGTTTTACTTGCCCTATGTAATCAAGATAGATAACTTGTGCTTAAACCGTTATGTTGTCAAATTCTATAGACATATAGGGTCTCAATATAATTGGTGCCTATTCAGCTTCTATCTCTTTTGTGGATGTCTGGTAGAATGGTACTCGTGCAATGAAAGTTGGCGTTTATCAGTTTCGTGTTATCTGATTAGTGTCCTCACCATCACATGCTAAGGTTAAGAACAATAAGGCTATTGAATGAAGTATATAATGAAGTTAGAATCCCATGTTTGTCATATATAGTAATTCAACTTCAATTCTCTTAGTTAATGTTATTTAGTATAATCTCTTAGTTTAATAAAAACCCAATTTGTTATTTATCTTAGCATTGAGCGATAACCATACATTGTTGCATAGGTGCATAAATTGAACTTAACCTAAACCAGTCTCTGTGGGAACGAATCTGATTTATATCTTATACTACTTGCGAACGCGTATAATTGCGTGAATATTAGCGCGTGTTTTCGCCCTAACAATATCTTAGTTAATAACAATCTCAACTTGTTAATCATCTTAGCATTAAATAATAACCATATCATTCTTGCATAAGTACATTAATTGAAATTAACCTAAACTAGTCTCTGTGGGAACGAACTAGAAATAATTCTATATTACTTGCAAACACGTATACTTGCGTGAATATTAGCGCATATTTTCGTCCTAACACTCATGCATGTAAAATTGAAACAAACTACACTTGAACTATAATCCAGGTCATGGAAATGTACCCTCAGAAGAATAATTAGGTATGTCGGACCCATTCACCAGTTTTGGTTCTTCGATCACTGGAACTTCTTGATCTTCCTCCAACACTTTCACCCAATATTCAGCACGAACTTCCGCCCAATTCATATTATCTCCATCAACTATCCTTAATCGTTCTCGCATGCTGTGTAAATTTCGTGATCCAGTTTTTAGGGTTATCATTCGTGGGTTATCAATCGTCGTCAGGATAAGGGTTTAGAAGAAAAGGGGGAAATGAAAAAAGAAGAAGTGAGGGGACAATTTCTAGAGTCATTTATTTACTTGATTTCATTTTTCTCTTATTTTAATTATATATTAGGTAAAATTACTGAATTAACCCAATATATAACCGTTGACTATTAAATATTAACGATAATTAGTCAAAAGGGTGCACATTGAATTCAAATTAATAGCTGAGGGATGCATTCTGCTTAAATTAATAATTTTGGACCAAAATGCAAAAGTAAATATTTGTAAAAGGTGCAAAGTGCGATTTATATTTTAAAGTAAATGATAGTCTTATTCACATGAGACTTATTTTTATTTGAAATTTATATTTTTTGAAACATCAGTTGAACTAATAATTACCCGCAACTTACACGTTGAATCTGATGAGTTTGATTTTTTTTGTACATTTCATGACGTTTATTACAAATGATAGTTGCCAACTTATTTATCATGTCTCGCTCGTTTATTTACCAATGATCAAAATAATACTACTACTTACATTTTGTTCTTGAACCATCTTCTCTCGATACGATCAAATTACATGCACATGGTAGACAAATATTGATCATTTGTGTCTAAAAATGAGTGGTTAATGAATCCTCGATAACGTTCTCTAAGTTACTATTCAATGCAAAAGTACTTTTATGAATAATGATATTAACAAGTTGAGATGATTACGAGAAGTAATGATTGCACAATGAAATTAACGTTTTATAAAATTAGGATTTAAGATTGTGGATCGCCATGACTTACACACAATCAGATCGTATTACTAAAATTTTCTTAATAATTCTAGCCTATTAAATACAAGCATCAGAGAAGAAGTGTATAATCTAAATGATAAAATTATATAAGAAGAAGTACTTCTTAACCCTACCATTAAGAATGTCAAGTTTCAAGATGTAAAATTGAATCGTATGCCTCAACTATTATTATTTTATTATTTGGGTTCTTAAGCTAAAAATTCTGTATTTTAGATAATTTAAATTTTATTTTTTCTCGATTAAGTCCTTTCATTAAAAAGATTCTAACGGACCTCAAAATCTTGTTGAGAGAAATCCGGTCACCGGATAATTTTAACTGGGGAAAATCCTAGCAAGCCTGAAACACCTCGAAAAAATGAAATTAAAAAACCATTAGGTGAAAAATTAACAAATCTATACATATACATCAACGAAATTAAAAAATAGGCTCGATTTAAGATTTACCAGTCAAAACCCAAAATTCCAGCGAACAATACACTTGGGCCCCAAAAATTTAAAATTACGCCAATCATAAAATCTGAGGTTAGAAATATGAAGAGTTTGATTTGGGCTTATATTTGGTTATTAGAACTTGTAATTTGGAGCTCACCAACACCTTCAACCATAGCTTTGATTCTCAGAAAAGTTCAAGAACTCAGAAGAAGGGGATGTGCCACGTCAGGAAAATGTACCGTCCGTTATTGATTCACTGGCGAAAGGGTTTGAACCAGAAATATTGAAAGTTAAATGACCAAAAATACGGAATCTTAAGTTCAGGAACTAAACAATAAAATAGTAATAGTTGAGTGACAATTCAATTTATTTTCCCATTAATGATTGTGCCTTTTTCTATACATCTAACGGTATTGGTATGGTTGAATCCTTCAAACTTCTGAGTATCATTTCTCATTTAATTAAAAACTAGCTCTATAGCCCGTGCGAGGCACGAGCATGATCTAACATCAACTATTATAAAATTTGTATACATGATTGTGAAATGGAATAATTTCCTGTTATGAGAAATTATTTTATCTATGTATAGTCTTTGTTGTAAGGATGAGTTTTTTTGACATGTGTATTTTATAGCCCAAATGAGACACACACAATTTCAAAGCTCATATGTTAATGAAATGTGTACATGTTATATAGTTAAAATATATGGTATGGTGTGAGATGCAATTTTTTTTCAATTGTGTATCGAATACCCCCTCTGTCCTATTCATTTCTATACACTTTCCTTTTTGGGATGTCTCATTCAATTATATACATTTCTACAGTTACCAAAAATAGTAAAAGTTTTATAATATAAAACTTAATTACATCCACTTACATCCACTACTTTCTTCCACTATACTAACTTTATATATTAAATATTAATTCGTCCCACCACTTTACCCACTTTTCTTACTTTTTCTCATAACATTCCATTTTTTCTTAAACTCCGCGCCGAAGTCAAATGTATATATTTCAGTGGGACGGAGGGAGTAACTAATAGATGATTTTTGTAAAAGATGTACTTCAAAATGTTTAAAATTTTGTTAAATTTCATAATTGATACTTTATAGCATTGAAATTCATTATTTGACAATATCATGTTAATCGATTACGAAAAAATCGAGTTTATTTGTGTTAGTTACCTTAATTTCTTGTATCTTGTATGTATGTTTGTATATGTAAATGCATGCATATGCATGCATGTATGTATACATGCATATATGTATATGCATGTATATATGTATGTATGTATCTATGTATGTATTTTAATGTTAAATATGTGAAAATAAGTTATATGATAATTAATTTGACACAAATACATGTGTATTGTGAACTTGTAATACAAGTGTTATACGTATCTAAATGAGAATACGATATTTGTATTTCATTTGAATTTAGGTTTCTTTTACTGTAAATGGAATAATTAAAATATGACATACAACATTAAATGCGATAATATATATATATATATAAATATAATAATATTAGAATTCTAGTCTATACTTATAAAATACATATGTAATTATAATTAAAAGTATAAGTTCTTATTATACAATAATGAAGTAGTAATAAACATATAATTTATAGTAATTAATGAGCTAGATGTAATTAATATATGTTATTAAATTTGATATTTATTAGTACATATTTTTGATGGGGAATTAAGTAATTTCAAATAAGTAAATTGTCACAATGAACCCCTAGTTGCTCTATTATATATATAATAGATAGATTCGCCTCCGTTCAACTCAAACAAAAAGATAAAATAGTTATTCTCAGTTAAGTCTAAACAACACTTGACTTTTGTTTGCAAGTTCAAACTAATCATATATATGATAACTTTTTCATACACAACGTGAGCATCTTTCTAAATTTAACAATAAATTCTACCTGCACGAAAGTACTATTGTCAGATTTTAACAAATTCGATCCTCTGAGAAAGAAATTTAAAAAGTATAAAATGTTCAAAGAGGTAAATAGAAAAAATCAAACAAAATAATAATAAAGTACATGATTTCGACAACTTCTTAATTTTTCTTGGAGTAAATTGCAGCACATGCACCTGGAGTTTCAGTTATAAGCACTTTGTGTACCTGGAGTTCAGTAACTAACAAGATGCATGCCAGGGTTTCAGAAACTATGCAATCTGTGTACTTCTGTTAAGTTGCAGTTAACGCCGTCTTTTTTGTTTGGGAAAAAGGGAGTAATGTGCAGGATATTTATGTATTTTCTTACCTAGTACATGTGTGTGTGCAGTGGCGATAAAAAGAAGCGCCATGACTATGCCTAATTATTGAAGATCAGATATTAAATTCCTCTCTTCAGTCTCTCTTGTCTGTGTGTCCTAATGCCTTGGATTTTGAGAGAATCTTGCTTTAATGATGCTTACAAACCAACTGAGTGTCCTGAAGTAGGTAAATGACACTACGCCATAGATGGCTTTAACCAACACCAAAAATGTGTTGCTATAGACCCCTAAAAATGTTTCTATAGGAAAAAATAGGTCTATTGCAATACTTTTTCGGTGTTGGGTCTAAGGTCGTCACTATAGGTATCTAACCTTACACCAGTGTTAATCTATAGCAACACAACAACATATGTTGCTATAGATATCAATTGCAACAGGATTTTCAGAGTATAACAACACAGATTTGGTGTTGCAATAGGGATACTAACTGATAAAAAATGAGCCCCACATGTGGGCCCCACATCAGTAGTCTTAAAATATTCATATTTAATATTTTTTTTGTTTATTTTTTTAAAATATTTATAAATATAATATTTTTTAGACAAATATTTATATCCAAAATATAAAACTCAAATTAAATTAATAAATATAAAACTCTTAGAATCATTACATGAATCAAGTTCTATAAAAGTTATATTATAGTATAATTAAAAACTAAATCTAGTTCCAATATTATAGATTCCTACATTTTCCAACTTTTCCTTCTCAAGGGCTTTCACATGATAGTGTCATATTCACCATAACAAAAATAGCTACATGAGCTCCTAGCAGATTTCCTACTTCTGATTCGTTAAAACCAACCTCGTACCAGCACCAAATCCATATGGTATTGCATAGAGTGCTGCAATTGTGTTCAGACTGTTAAGAAAATGCACAGGAAAGAAAATCATCATACTGGTGACAAAAATGCACATCATGTTATGTGCGCTAATACAAAACATATATACCATATACCTTTCCATTCCGAATTAATTCTATTAACATTTGCTGTTGGAGATGAAAAAAGAGGGTTTGTATGGAGTGTTTGCATACAAAATGCTAGAAATTGCTAAGATATACAGTCCGGAACAGAAATTAACAACCTTTAGTAAACAAGTGCAAAACGGAAACTTAATCCTACCTTTATAAATGTACTATTATAAAAGGTAAGCTGCACTTATGCATACCAAGTCAAGGAAAGCAGGGTCTATACATAAATTTATGATGTTAGCAATAAACTTTTTTGAAAGCTTTTACAGAAATAACAAATTTATAATTCATTGACAAAAGCATATTGATACACAATGTTAATATGTGAAAGAAAGACCCTTTTAAAAAAACTGACCTGATTGTTGTTAGGACGAAAATACGCGCTAATATACACGCAAGTATACACGATCGCAAGTAATATAGAATCAATTCTAGTTCGTTCCCACACAGACTGGTTTAGGTTAATTTTAATCAATGCACTTATGCAACAATGGTATGGTTATTATTCAATGCTAAGACGAATAACAAATTGAGATTGTTTATAACTAAGAGTATTAACTAACATGCAATTAACTACGAGAATTAAAAGGTTAATTTACTCATATAACATAAACATGGAATTCTAACTTCATTACTACTTCATGAAATAGCCTTTTTGTTCTTAAGCTTAGCATGCAATGGTGATGATACTAATCAGATAACATGAAACTAGTAAATGCCAACTTTCGTTGTACGAATACCTTACTACCAGCCATCCACAAAAAGAGATAGAAGCTGAATATACACCAATTATTTTTAGACCCTATGTGTCTATAGAATTTGACAACATAACGGTTTAATGCACAAGTTATCTATCATGATTACATAGGGAAAGTAAGATGGTTAAAATTACCTACGAATCATGCATATCAACTACATGAACCTATGCTAGCATGGAAAGTTCTAAACCCCTACATTCACTTTCGCTTCAATAGAGATTAACACGCAATCTTATAAGTTTGCGACGTTCATAAGATAAATAAGCACAACCAATATTAGGTTATCATACAATCACCACACACTAAGTTATCAAAATAAATTAAATAAAGAAATCCATAAGTAAATCCGCTAGAACCCCACGATAACGATTAGCCCATAACTGAACTCATCATCATCGTGGGTTTCGATGAAAGCATGGTATAATAAACTAAGTCTTTATAAATACGAATAATAAAACCAAGTACGTTAAACAAGAATATAGGTTTAACAAATAAGAAAAATAGCATCCAAGATTATAACTTAAAATAAAGAATCACAAGAATAAACTAGATCATCTTCGCCTTGGTTGAATTGTGCTATACGGTCTTCTTACGTCTTCTCCTTAAGCTCTAGTACGTCTTATTATGAAAAACGATCTTAAGTTATCATTATATAGCAGCCCTGATCAGTAGAGAAGTCCAGAAAATAATCTTCTATTCAAAACATGATTCTTGAAACCCGACCTAGTGCGGGCGCACGTGCTGACATTCTGTTCACCCGGCGCGGGCACGCGCTACTACAGCGCGGGCGCGTTGACCTTCTGGAAAAAGTCTTGATTTCTGTTTTTCTTGCTGGTTTGAGATGGCGATCCACGAGCTTACTTCCTGGACACATTCCTAGCACCAATTTAGCACCAAAACAATGCTAAATCACCTTGATCCCTGTTATATGCCTGAAATGCAAAAATACTATAAAACACATCAAATACACAAATAACTCGAGTACAAAATATCAATTCAAGCCTTTATAGAGCATTCTAAGTGGACATAAATGCCACTTAACACACCCCCAAACTTGAACCGATGCTTGTCCTCAACCAAAAACAGACTCAAAGAACGAGAAATAATAATGCATGAATGCAAGCTACATGAATACAAACGATCCCCTCAAAAATTTACTAAACCAACCAACAATCAACATCTCAACGAATGCAGTTATTCGCATAAAGATCAATCAAATCTCATAAATTAACTCACAAGCTAGAAATGTGTGTGTGCAAATGCTTACAGATATACTATCACAACTAGATCAATAATCATGAGTCACTACTCATCAAAGCAATCACAAGGTTATAAATAGAATAAAAGCTAAACTCAAAATGACTTATAACACTTCAATTCTTTTATCGGAGTTATTATACTGATTCATGCTTTTATTCACAACACATAAACAACTGAAATATGCTTATTTGACCGTGCAATAAGTGAGGTCCACAAAAGACTTATACAATAATACCCATGTAGCGAGCGTTAGGTTAGTGAATCCCAGACTATAAAAGGCTTAGGTCACTAGGCACAAAGTCCCCTAAGAACTTAATAACTCGAGTATTAAAGAGCCCACTCGTGATCAATTATGCATAAACACATTTTTTTTCTTTTTTCATGATTTCTAAACGAGTGTGTTTCGCTCCATCTCGTTCAACCCTAGACTACTCATATAAAATGAGCCGTCTACTAGCCATTTGACACCTAGCCACAACAACTAGCAATGAAATCCAATAATTTTTCTCCAATTTTTAAATATCCATGTTATTTTACCATTAAGAGAATATCCTAAATTCTAAATATAAACAAGTGATTAAACCTTGACAAATAAATAAACCATGATCATGATCTAGTACGCAAGCAACCGATAAGACTTAATGAAACATAATTACTTCTAGCATGCAAATCAACTCGATAAGACTTAACATCACTATACACGCCATCACTATACTAGCATTAATATCACAAATCAGATGGAAAAGCAACTTAAGGGATCATATTATAATGCAAATACATGAACTATATGGCAACAACTATCATGCAAAATAAAAAACTACTACATGACAAATATAAAACTATTATGAACTAATTTATCAAATATGAAACTATATAAGACACACACATAACATATATTCCTTAACTACCACCCCTAAACTTAAAATATTCACTGTCCTCAGTGAAGGTAATAGTAAGAAATCAGGCATACCTACTCAGAATCAGGGTCATCACCCTCATGGGGTGGTGTGTCAGGAGTGTCTAGAGGTGGGTACACAGAATCCTCACCGAATACTGGCCACTGGAGATCAACTCTCGTAGCTCTGAATGCAGTCCCTAACACCTTGGTAAGGTCCTATGCAAACCGACTACGAATGTCATGCATCGCATCCATCCTCCTCATCAAGCGCCTATATTGTGCTGAACTCAAACCAGAACTGCCCTGTGCTTCCTCCTGTTGCAGCTGCTACCGTGAAGGACCGACCTCCTCACCCAACTGAGCTCTTCATGCTGCCCTACTCGCCTGAGTCGTACCACCAGCATATGACTGATCAGCTGGGCGGCCACCCGACAAGTGGTTATAAGAATAACCAAGTCCCTTCGGATCATGCTTACCACCATACCACTCCTGCATATTCAACAATATCGAACTATCAATCGGGGCATTGAGAAGCTGCAACTGCTCGTGTATGGACCAATGAACTCCAACCGCCATACATAGCTTCGTCACAATGGATGCATAGGGTATAGAACCAGTAGTACTCCCACGAAGAAATCTCAAAATACCTTGATGAATCACCATCCCGAGATCCATATAGTCACCCTGAAGAATTCCCCACAACAACCGTGCGCGCTTCACAGTAACATCATGCACGTGAGAAGATGGCATGATGTTGGCATAAATAAACGAATTCCATGCATGTGCAAACCTGTTCATGCATGAGGCAGGGAAGGTGGCATACTCGTTCGTGCCCTTCTTGAACTCCCAGTGAGTCTCAGGCACACACAGTATAACAACGATCAAATCCAAGTTAAAATCATCCCCCGTCTTCTCCTTCCAGTTAGCCTGATCTGGCCTCTTCTCGGGCTGCTCAATCACCCTCTGAATCACCTCAGCACTATAATCTAAAATCAACCCCCTCACCATAGAAAATCCATTCTTCGCCGTCTTTGCATTCTTGTAAAACACACGAACCACACTTATAGGCACCGCATATGGTGCCTCATAAAAAGCAATCCAACCCATCTCCACAATCATCTCCAGCAACTTACCATCCCTCCCCGATGGCAGAAAACCTTGCTCCTTGGCTATGGGCATCGAAAGCAGCCATGTGTACTCCGCCTCAGCCTCCGGAGTTGAAAACCTAGGCGTCATACCACCAACACTTGAAGAATCAGTAGTGTTGCTACTAACTTGGGTTCGTTGTCTTTTGGGTGCCATTGGAAGTGAATAAGAAAGAATAAAGATGTGTGTATAAGAGATTTTTGTGTTTGAGAATTTGAGAAGTGATGGAGAAGTTTGTGTATAAGTGTGAGTATATATAGGAGATTAAGAATTAGTTATGGAAAAGAAGTGGGATTAATAGGAGTAACGGGGGTAATGGAATTGTTTTGGAATAGAAATTATGGGAAGTGGAGGAGGGAAATTCGGGTAGGAATTGATTTTGTATTCAAAGTCCCGATTTTCTATTTCTTTTGCTGTCTTTTTTCTTTCGACTACAGGGATGCAGCGCGGCCGCCCCGCCTGACAGCGTGGGCGCACCGTGTTACTGGAAAACCAGTGCGACCGCCTCACATATCAGTGCGGGCACGCACACTTAGTGAAAACTCAGCGCGGCCGCCCCGCTTCTCAGCATGGGCGTGCCGTGCTACTATAGTCGACACTGGATTTTTTCTTTTTCTGATTTTTTGTACTCCTTGCTTTCTTCTTCCTCTATCTACTAATGTACAACAAACTTGGGTTGCCTCCCAAGAAGCGCTTGCTTTACGTCGTTAGCTTGACGTAGAAACTCGAGATCAAGTTGACAATAGAATGACACTGACCACTTCACGGTTTGCCCTATCCCCATAGTAATGCTTCAACCTCTGTCCATTTACCTTGAATGCTTGGCCCAGATCATTATCAAAAATCTCCACCGCTCCATGTGGAAACACAGTTTTGATAACAAATGGCCCTGACCACCTCGACTTCAATTTTCCAGGAAAAAGATGGAGATGAGAGTTGAATAAAAGAACTTATTTCCCCGACATAAATGATTTGAGCACTAGACCCCTATCGTGCCACCTCTTGACTTTCTCCTTATACATTTTGTTATTCTCATACGCTTGAAGCCGAAACTCATCGAGTTCATTTAATTAAAGTATTCTTTTCTTACCAGCTGCATCCATATCAAAGTTCAACTTCTTGAAAGCCCAATACGCTTTATGCTCGAGCTCCACAGGCAAATGACACCCCTTACCATAAACCAACTGAAACGGTGACATACCTAGCGGAGTTTTATATGCTGTTCTATACGCCCAAACAGCTTCATCCAGCTTCAAAGACCAATCCTTCCTTGATGGACACACAACTTTCTCTAGAATACGCTTGATCTCTCTGTTAGATACCCCCGCTTGACCATTAGTCTGAGGATGGTAGGCTGTAACAATGCGATGATTCACATTATATCTCTGCATCATAGCAGTGAACTTGCGACTGCAGAAATGCGATCCCTCGTCACTGATTATGACACTTGGAATCCCAAACCTTGTGAATATCTGCTTATGAAGAAAATTAAGCACTACCTTCGCATCATTTATCGGCAAAGCCTTGACTTCTACCCATTTCGAGATATAATCAACCGCCAACAAGATATACCGATTATTGCAATATGAGACAAATGACCCCATGAAGTCAATTCCCCAAACATCGAAGACTTCAACCTCGAGAAGCACATTAAGAGGCATCTCATCCCTCTTAGACATATTACCTACACGCTGGCAGCAATCACACTTCAAAACAAACTGATGCGCATCCTTAAACAATGTAGGACAGAAAAATCCCGCTTGAAGAATACAAGCTGCTGTCTTCTCTCCACCATAGTTACCTCCATAAATTGTTAAATGACAGTCTCGCAAGATCCCCCTATTTTGCTGTACGGAATACATCTCCTGATGATCTGGTCAGCTCCTTGCCTAAACAAGAATGACTCATCCCACATGTACCACTTCACCGCATGAAGAAACTTCTTCCTTTAAGCAGAAAATAAGTCTGGAGGCATGATATTACTCACAAGGTAGTTCACAATGTCTGCAAACCATGGTTCTTCTTCTTGCACACCAAACAACTGCTCATCGGGAAAAGACTCATTTATCAATATCTTATCCTGTGAAGTTAAAAGGCACATATTTCTCAAGAAGATTGCACAAGGGTTTAGAGATTTTTGAGAAGTCCTTGATGAACCACCTATAGAATCCCGCATGACCAAGAAAGCTGCGGACTCCCTTAATAGAAATTGGTGGAGGAAGGTTTTAGATAACCCCCACCTTGACTTTGTCCACCTCAAGACTTTTACTAGAGACCTTGTGCCCAAGAATAATGCCCTGTCGCACCATAAAATGACATTTCTTCCAATTGAGAACCAGATTGGTCTCAACACACCTTTTAAGAACGGCGCCAAGATTTTGCAAGCATTCATCAAAAGAATCACCTAACACAGAGATATCGTTCATGAAAACTTCCATATTCTGACCAATCATGTCATAGAAGATAGCCATTATACATCTATAAAATGTGGCAGGTGCACCACACAAACCAAAAGAAACTCTTCTGAAGGCGAAAGTCCTAAACAGACAAGTGAAAGTAGTCGTTTCCTGATCTTCTGGAGCAATGCAAATATGATTATAGCTTGAATAGCCATCCAGAAGACAATAGTACTCATGCCCAGCCAACCTGTCCAGCATCTGATCAATAAAAGGAAGAGGGAAGTGATCCTTCCTTGTGGCTTTATTCAGCTTCCTGTAATCCATGCAAACTCTCCACCCCATGACTGTTCGAGTAGAAATAAGCTCATTCTTCTCATTAGCAACAACTGTGATACCTCCTTTCTTCGATACACACTGAACTGGACTCACCCTGTCAGAAATAGGGTAGATGATCCCTGCATCTAGCCACTTGAGAATTTCCTTCTTCATAATTTCTTTCATGATCGGATTAAGCCTTCTCTGTTGCTCAACAGTAGGCCTGCTACCTTTCTCTAGCAGAATTTTATGCATACAATAAGAAGGGTTGATTTCCTTGATATCTGCTATAGTCCATCCAATTTTCGACTTGAACTCTCTCAGAATTCTTAAGAGCTTTTCCTCATCACTACCTGAAAGGTCAGATGCAATAATAACAGGCAAAGTAGATGCATCACCTAAAAAACATACCTTAAGTGTTCAGGAAATGGTTTAAGCTCAATTGTATGAGCTTCCTCAATAGATGGCTTGAGGCAGTTTGGAGATTTGTTCAACTCCTCCAATCCAAGAGATTCAAAAGGAATATCCAGCCTTTGCTTCCAAGGAGAAGCATTCAAATAATATAACTGTTCATCACCTTCATTATCTTCACTATCTGAATTCCCCAACAAGGCCTTCTCTAAGGCATCAGACCTTAACATTTGATCAAGTTCTGAAGTAACCACATAATCGACCAGCTCCACTTTTAAGCACTCCTCGTTTTTAGTAGGGAATTTCATGGCATTGAAAATATTGAACATCACATCCTGATCCAGCACTTGCATAGTAAGCTCACCCTTCTACACATCAATCAAGGTTCCGTTAGTAACCAATAATGGTCTTCCAAATATTATGGGAATCTTCTTATCCTCCTCGAAATTAAGAATTACGAAATCAGCTGGTAAGATGAGTTTATCCACCTTGACCAATACATCCTCCACAATGCCTCATGGATATGTAATAGAACGATCGACCAACTACAAGGTCATATAAGTAGGCTTTGGATCAGGTAAGTCCAACTTCTTGAAGATTGACAAGGGCATCATATTGATGCTAGCTCCCAAGTCACATAAGCATTTGTCAAATGACACTTTTCTAGTGGTATAAGGAATAGTGAAGCTTCCAGGATCTTTAAGCTTCAGAGGCAACTTCTATTGCAGCACAACACTGCATTCCTCCGTGAGAGCAACTGTCTTTAAGTCATCAAGCTTCACTTTTCGAGAAAGAATACCTTTCATAAACTTCGCATAACTAGGCATCTGTTCCAGAGCTTCAACGAAAGTACGTTGATATGAAGTTTCTTGAACACCTCCAGAAACTTCTCAAACTGCTTATCCAGTATTTTCTTCTGCAGCCGCTTAGGAAAAGGAGGCGGAGGATAGATCTGTTTCTCCCTTGTATTATCCTCAGGAGGAGTGTGTTCCACAGTAGTCTTCCTTGGTTCCACTTCTGCTTCCTTCTGCACTTCTTCCTCAACCACAACTTCATCTTTCAAAACTTGAGATTTTTCGGGATTTGCAACCTTCCCAGACCTCTATGTAATTTCCTTAACCTGCTCCTTAGCTTCCTTCTTGCCTGGAACTTCAATATCACTAGGGAGTGTACCAGGTTTTTGATTTAGCAAAGCATTGGCAATTTGCCCAATTTGATTCTCCAAGGTCTTGATAGACACCGTTTGGCTCTTGCACATGAGCCTTAACTCCTTCAATTCAAATTTTTCATTAGATTGTTGCTGCTGGAGTTGTTGTCTAGGTGCATATTGCGGTTGATGAAAACTAGGAGGGTTATATTGCTTTGCAGCATACTGCTAATAAGGCTATTGCACCGCATTCTGATTATTGCTCTAGCTGAAGTTAGGATGATTACGGTTGTTGGGATGATAGGTGGCTGGAGCTGGTTGCTGCGACCTCTGAAATTTGCTCACGAACTGAGCGGATTCACTAAAAATAACACACTACTCTGTCTCATGCACACC